>NW_026691438.1:0-102624 GCF_020826845.1 Diceros bicornis minor
ATTTCATCGGTTTTTCCACTAATGTCCTTTTCTGTTCCAGGATCCAATCCAGGATACCACGTTGTATTTAGTAACCACACTTTTGAAATCTTATATTATTATTTGTGACTTATTTATCATGCTTTACCTTGCATTTGAACAATGTGTAGACATTTATCCATCTCCTAGGCTGGAATCACCTTGAAGGCAGTGTTCACGACAAGTCTCATTCATTTTGTTACCCTGAAGTGACTTGCACTGATTATATGCTTAGTAAATATTTATTAAGTTAATATATATAAAATAAATTACTGAGGAAACTTATCATATCTTCACATTCTCTTGGATTTTCTTCACCCTCATTGGCCCTTCATTTGCTAGCTGCTCCTCAACTCACCAGCTTCTAAATGTTGTACACCCAGGCCTCAGGCTCTGGGCCACTTCTCTTTTCTTTCTGTGCTGTAGGTGACAGGTAAGTGATCTTATCCAGTCTTGAGGCATTAAATATTTCCCAGATATTTTAAAGTTATTCTAAAATTGTACCTCTAGCCCATATCTCTCTCCAAATGTCTAGATTTACATGGCAGCTCCCTTCATGACCTCTAAATTTATATGTCTAATTGTTGTCTGGAAATTAACACATCAAAAATGCAGCTGCTAATCTCCCCTGCCTCAAGCCTGCTGCTCCGGCATTTATCTCCACCTCAGTCAATACAGCTCTGTTTACTCAAGTCAAACACTTGGGAGGCTCCTTCTCCCTTTCTCTTACACCCACATCAAGCCTCTCAGAAAACACTGGTTCAGAAAGGTTTAATTTTTTGAATGATGTGCCCAAAGGTCACAAAGTGGTGGGAGAGTCAGATTCAAATCCAAGATATTTTCCCATTATCCCATAGCTGCCTTGGGCATTAGAGACCACAGCAAGAAATTAAGTTGGCCTACCTGGGTCCAGCTAGATGAACAAAGCTAGGAGGATATAAAGACCAGAAAGTGGAGCAAGATGGAAGCCCCAAATCTGGGGAAATATCTAAGATCTGAGTGACTTAACTGGCAGGTCATAAAAAACGGAGACTAGATACAAGTCTCCAATAACCAGAGGTCTCATGAACAGAGATCTCAATCAAGGATCTTTTCTCCACAGTCTCTTATTCAATCATTTATTCAACAACTAGCTGCCAGACACTGTCATAGGCACAGGAAACATAGCAATGGAAAAGAGAAATGAGGTCGGGCTTTTGTGTTTTTTACATTTTAGCAACAGAAGATAGATAATAAGCAAGTCAATAAATAAAGAAAAGTGCTATGAAGAAAATAAAGCAAGGTGAGGTAATAGTATTAAGAAGGTCAGGGAAGGTCACTGTGAAGAAACATTTGAGCTGAGCCATGAAGATTGAAGTGAGAGCGTTTCAGATAGAGGGAAAGCAAGTGCAAAAATAAAATAAAATAACAGCATAAAATGACTTAGAGTGTTATAGGAAAACAAATAAGACCAGCATGGCTAGAGAAGAGCAGAGGAGCAGGGTATGAGATGAAATCAGGGAGATAGGAGGGCCAGGTTGTAGAAGGCTTCGTATGGCTTGGAAGGGCATTTGTGACTTATTCTAGGGGCAACGGGAACCATGATCTAATGGAAAATATGTAAGGATTGTATCTTAGTTTAGTGACATTTGCAACTTTTGCTGAACATCGGGTGCAGTAGGGAATAGAGCGATTGAGCTAAATCTTACAGCTAACTAGCATATCTGACCAAAATAAGTCATAAAAGATAATTGATAGTCCTATCTTCCCTGCTCCAAGAGAGCATTTAGTCTCACCAGAATTGTATTTTAACTCTTGTAGCAGAACAAAGGACCAGAACCTAAGAACGCCATTCTTTAGTGATGGTATTCACCATCGGTAATGAAATTGCTCTTTCAGGCTAATATTAACTGTGTAATTATTGGCGACTAAATACTCAATACATACTTCTTAAATGGATGTGGGAAAGTAGTTAGCTAGCCTCAGAAGAAGAAGGAATCACACTTTCTTTCTTCTACTAAGACTGTTAGAACATTCCATGGAAGTCAGGACAATGTGACGTAGAAGTCTATTTTGAACCTCTATGTCCACTCTGAACATGGCAGCATGCTTAAATTGCTCCTCCCTCTCTCTCTCTCTCTCTCTCTGTCTCTCTCTCTCTCTGCCTCCTCCTCCAGTCTCCCTCCCCATTAATCCCCTAATGAAAGCTAACTCTACAAAGCTGAAAACTCCCGTGCTTGTCACAAATTTGAATTCTGGGGGAAAGAAACCTGGAAGGTAAGTCTGAGAAGCAGAATTGTTTTGCTGCCGCTTTAAAAATGCTGCTTCAAATCACTCAAATTTCAATATCCCAGTTTTCTCTTCAGTTGGTAATTACTATTAGTATTCTATCAACCACAAAATTTTAGCCAATTATGCTACTAAGGGCTGTGTTTAAAAAAAAAAAAACAATTACAGATGGCAATCTATTTTGCAAATCTCTTCTATAAAAATAAAATAATTCGTTAAGTTGGTTTCCTGGTCAGACAAAAAATCAAAGCAAAGGAGTTTGGGGTTTGTTTCTTATTTAGTATTGGTCAGTTGCACACAAGAAAACTGGCAGGAGATACTGCAGTACTTTCCATTTTGTGAGATTGCCAAATAGAGCCAATTTATTTCCAGAACAACCTTGAAAACGTTCTTCTGATTTTCAGCAGATATGTTTTTGGCCTTTAATTGGGGTCTTTCACTTAAATATCTTTCCTATTTCTTGTTTCTTTTTAGAGATTATAGTCTTTCTGATAGAGTGATATAAATCTCAGTTTCTACTATAGATCAGCACATGCCAAGTCACTCAATTCTATAAAGGATCTGACTCAACAAGAAGAATAAAAACATGACACACTTGTCATCTGGAATGCCCATTTAAACATTACCGTCCACATCTCTACAGGTCTTCTTCTAGAAGCTCATTGTTCCTTTCAATCCAAAATTGCTCTTCAAAAGATTCAAAAGGAGGAAGTGAACAAAACTGCATGAGAGAGAAGTATGTAGTAGGGCTTGGAACATCTGGGTCATGTAGGACCATCTTACACAATATCTTGTTGAAAGTTGTGTGTGTGTGCACACATGTGCGATGAACATGCAAATACTTCAATTTCATGCGTTTATCAATTCACAGTCATGAAGTGGAGTGGGCCTCAATAAGAACACTATTCATTGTTTACCCAAAGATAGCCTAACAGAATTATCCTTAAGGTAATATAATTTTCTATGGGTATTGTTTTAACAAATCTGCTATTGACTGATTGGATGTTTAGAACTTAACAGTAATCTTCTTCAACTAAACATATTTAAGTATTACTTATGTACCAATCTACACATTGAATTTAACAATTTCAATGATCATAGGTAATTTAATCAATGCTCCTTGAGTGATGAGCCTCATAGCCTATGTGTTGTGATATTTACGTGATAGGAGGTGCTTCCAACCACTTATTCTATGTCATGTGAAAGTCCCAGTAATAGTATAAGCAACTCTTAAATGAATAGCCAAAGCATTATTTATTTTTAAAAAGCCAAACTGAAGTTTGTGGAGGAAAAATAAGTCAGCATTTAATGGATGGAACAGAGAGTGGAAACATCTGACAGAACAGCAGGAAACTTTGTACTGTTTTGAATGCCTCACCACTACTCATACCATCTGTCAGGCATTTCTCATGAAATAAACAATTTTCAGAAGTGTTTTGTCCAAAGAAGAGACATTTTACATTTTATTGATTTATTCATTTGACGTGGACTTCAAGTAATGGTGTTTGAGACAATCTCTTGAGAAGGAGATACTTTCATACGAATAGTTAGTAGTTCTTTTATTTGAAAGTATTTATTGAGGATGTGAGATGTGGATACATATTCTAATAGATAGATCACATGGAAAATGTGTGTGGGGGGTGGCCTGAAAAGAAAGGAAGTGCTGCCAAGAGCAAACGATGAATTTCCTGCCATTTTTATTTCCCCAAATCTGAGTCGCTGAGAAAGGTCTGGCTGATAGAAGGAACTGGGGGAAGGGAGAGGAAAGACGGGTCTTCTCCAGGGGGCTCTCCTTCCTAAAACACTTGAACTGTTGCCACAATCTGGCCATATTTTTTTGCCAGTGGAAACACAACATTCTCCTCATTATTTACAATTTTCATACTATGTCTCAGTTGATACTACACGTCTCTTCCCGCCATTCTATATGTGAAAATTAAATTTTCTTAGATCGTTATCATTTCCTGAGTAGTTTAGGGGCATTTCTCATAAAAGTCCAATGACACTCTTGACTTTGGCCATTGGTGGCTTGTTATAATGTTCTTAACATCACATTTCTAGGATTTCCTCTATTTAATAATTTTCACTTTAGTTTTTCTCCTTTTGTTTCATCTATCCTACAAATGCCAATTTTTTCATATCAAGGAGACAAGTGTTATAATATTAGGTTCTGACTATAGTCTCAGCTTCAATGTAGGTATACGTTTTTGGACAAGTTACTTAACCTCCTGTTTCTTCAGTCATAAAAGGGCAATGGTGATGCATGCTCCTCAGGGCTCTGGTGAAGGTTGATGTGATAATGTAGTTAGAGCATCTGGTTCATATTAGGAAATAAATGTTTATTCCCTCCCCACACTTATTTCCTCTGTTTCTTTAATCATTATTCCCATTACTGTCTCCGTCTTTCCTGTGATGTCTTTTATCCATCAGTTTCTCCTCCCCTGCATTCAGGGCACCACCTTTGTCCTTCTCATGAATGGATGACAAGACAGAGGTGCTGTGTGCTGAAGCCTGGACTCCCCCTATTTATTATGCTATGTTCAAAACAATCTTAAGGGTCCACAATTCATACTTCACAGAGCAAGAAAAAGTAGCAAGAGTTCTAAAAATACCAGAGCAATTCTGGCCTTTACTCATGCTTTTCAAATTTAATTTATCTTTCATCTACATACTTCTGAGTATCTTCTGAGGTCCAGCCGTATTTTATTTCTTTCCTCTTTCATACCCCCACCCCCATATCTCTCTTTGCAATTTCATTATTCCTTTGCCTTCCATTAACATTTTTTTCCTCCATTTGACTACCCTCTAGTTGGGTATCCATTTGGGATTAACAGTAATTTCTTTTAGTTAAATCCTGTGGCCTCACATCTCTAAATTTAGTTACCCCGTACTGGCCTTAACACTCATTACTGGCCTAAATGTTTCATCTGTTCTGTGGTAGCATCGATTTCCTCACATTTCTCACCCAGCTCCTCATTCTCATATGCGGCATGGCTTCAAATTATGGTGCCGCTTTATCTAAAATATCTTTTGTAACCACTTATTCTTTTCCCATTTTCCAGGCATTAAAAAAAGCCAAAACTCCACCCATTTTCCATTTTATTTGCTATGATGTTTATTAGTCAGGGCTCTCCAGAGAAACAGAACCAATAGGATATCTATCTATCATCTATCTGTCTGTCTGTCTGTCTATCTATCAGATTTTTAATACAGGAATTGAAGAGATTCCTTGAATTATATGAAAGAGGAATTATATAATTCCTCCAATTATAGGAATTATATAATAATTTTATTATAGGAAGAGGATATTTATTATAGGAATTATACTGAAATCAAGTTTTAAAGCTTCCTACTCAGTAGAGCCCTGAAATCTGCTTATTCTTTATTTTTCTCTGTAAGTATTTCTCTGCAAGTTTTCCACACAGGCTTTAGGTATATCAAAAGGAATCCTATATTGGATATATTACTTTGGATTCTCCTTGGCCAAGGTTTAGCCAGTGATAAAAGGCAGAGGAACATGTGCAGAGTTACTAAAAACTATCATGGAGAAAATAAATGATTTGTTTGTGGCTCTACGTGCTAATTTATATCAAGACACCCAATGTACCTACCTACATATGAGTTCACTAGCTTTTTTCAGAATCAGAGAACTGTTTGGGGTTTATTCAAACCCATTAAGGTGGTTAGCTATTACTTCATATAAGCAAGATAAATAAGTCCCTGGACAACTAATAATAGCTTTCCAGCTCTGCTTTTTAACAGCATCAAAGCCAAGTAGTCAAAGAAAACATTTCTCACCAACCTCTTTCACAAGCACCACCTAATGGCCTCCATGCTCTGTGTTGTGTTGAATATAAGGGTGGTATGACTTAGTACTCACGTTCCTAGTAGATGCTAATACTTATGCTGACATTTCAGTTGGTTTGGCATGATCCCCACAGTTTCCGCAGTAGGGCGAGGATCATTGGCCCATTTTCAACGATCATGCCCAAGGACTGAGAGATTCTTTTCTCTCACTTTCCTTATAGATTCCCTCACTTCATAGTCTCTCTGATACCCTTTCTTTTCAATATTCACAGAGTCACCAAATTGCTGCCTTTTTCATGTGTATTTGGACTATGGAAACCAGGTTGGTCTCCTTGCTGCTAGTCCTGCATGACTTTAGTCTATCTCACTTGTCACAGCAAGGTGAGATTTCCTACAGCAGAGCTTAGAGTCCTTCCACCTAATGCTCCAAGACTTTAATGCCCTTCCATTCAGGATGCCACGAGTGGGTACAGTCAGAGTCCCGCACTTGTCCACCATTATGCCCACAGTTCCAAACAAAAGTTATACTTTACCCTTATTGTGTCTTTCTCCTCTCCTTTTTCAGGAGGATCCTTCCCCTTGAAATACTCTGCTGCTTTCCTCTTACCCTGCTTCCCAATCTCAGTTTATTGAAACCCTATCTATCCTTAAAAAAAAAAAAATTCAGACACAATTCCACCTCCTCCATGAAGCCTTCCTAGAATTCCTTTAAAAGTGGTTTCTTATTGCTTTGAGTTATAATTATTTGTTACCTGTGTTACAAATACAAGGTTCTTTAAGGTCCTGGATCTACCAGGGAAGCTAACACTTTCTCTTGCACTTAAAATTATTTTCTCATTGCTTCAAGTGACTCCATCAATTATACCCTTCTCATTTTATTATTTACAGCTCTTGTTTCATTCTTTCCTAATATGTTAATCAAGACATATTGGCACATCCATTGGAAAAAAATGCTTCAAGTAGAGCGGTGTGTTGGGTTCACGTTGGCCAGTTAAGAGCTGGGAGTCAGAAAGAAGAGAATGATGGTAGGTGAGCAACATATGCTAACTGAAGAAATATATTAAAATAATACATTTCTGTTTCATTTCCTTTTAATCCATTCTCCACACTGCAGCCGCTGTGTTAGTTCATCTGCTGCTGTTGCTCTGCTACATAAGCCTTTAAAGTCTTGCCATTGCTCTTAGGACGTATAAACGCTTAAAAGTTCTTGTGATGATCTGGTTGCAGTTCACCTTTGTGGCCTGCCTTTTCCTCACTCCACTGCACTTGTCTCTACACATCGAACTTGTTACCTCTCTGGAGAATCTTTACTCTCTCTGGGTCTTTCTACATGCTGTTGCCTCTGTAGGACATAATCTTCTTGTCCTTCTGTCACTCTCATTCTCCAGCAAATCCCAACTCATTCTTTGGATCTCAGCTTAGACATAATTTCTTCTGACTGCCCAGGACTAGGATAGGCGCCCTCCCAAGATTCTCGTATAGCTACCGTGCTTCCCCATCATGGGCCTCTGTGGTTATTGCTCATTTATCAGCAGAAGTGCCTCACCAGATTAACTCTGAGAGTGCAGGGCTGTGCCCGGCTTGTATACCAGTTGTATCCCAGCATATCTTAGGTCAGCAAGATTTAATTTTACACAAATGAATTGATATGTACATTTTTCTATCGATATTTATCATATATGAGCATGTGTGTGAACATGTATAATATCTCTCTGTATAATATCTATATTATAGATATAATATAGAATAATAGAGGTATATTATTATATTATAATGTAGTATAATATATTATAATAATATATTATACTCTATCTATCTATAGATTTGTATCTATATCTGTCTATATATCTATATCTATATATCATAAGATGACAGGTCTGACGAGTGACAGGTTGGATGCTCCTGATCTTCAACCTCAAAATGTGTCACAGACTAAATACTTCAGAAGGTCACCTAACTTATATCCTGTCTTATGACTTCTATCCTTGATAAACCTTCGCTTCTCATCTGCATAAAATGTCTTCCTGACTCCTTTCTGACTTCCTCCTTCAGAATTATTTTTAATCCTTCTCTCCTCCAGATATAGTTCCTCACTTTTTGACAGAATCAGTGCATTATTCTTTGGGCACAGGGCACCCATTTTGCACATCATCCTAAGCAAATCTTGCCTTCAAATTTGGTTTATGATTTAAAGTAAACTAGACTATGGAATTAATGTTTTTACATTATTCACTCTGCCTTTTCTCCTTGTTGTTATTATTATTTTACTTCTGCAAACTCTCGTAGCCTGAAGCTCATTAGGAGGTCTAGGACATCATTTACTTCCTCATAATTAGGAAAAGTGTGGAAACAAAACCATGGTTACTATGGCTCATCCTACGCTGATGTTCTCAGTGAGTCTGTGAAGGAAGGAAGAAACCATGCAACATGTATTCAATGTTAAGTAGGATCATGCAAATCCAGGGGCCCAGCCCACATATTAAAGAGACGCTGTGGCCAAAACAGAGTTCCACATTCTTCATCCTACTCCCTGTCCACATTATTACTTCGTCCACCACCTACCAACTATCCCCAACCAAGCCCCTCAGTGTGCTTGCCTCTCTGGCTTCTTGCCGTTCACTTCATCTACACCCTCATAAGATATCTCTTGCCTTCCGGTTTGACAAACTAGAAAGGACAGCAAGATTATTCACTTTCTCTTACTGGACAGGACCCTTCCTCATAAGAGTTATTCTAGGCTCTGTTGCCTCCCTGGTTCTGGCTCCAGAGGGACCAATGATGGCTGTTATCTTGAATGCTTATAATCCCTGTGGAAATGGGAACAGTAAGCTACTTGGATTTCTGTCAATGTCACTATTCTACAATGGAAAGCATGCAATTGCTGAACCCACCCTGCCTCACAGGACAGATGTTCTCCTCTAGGGTTCTTGCTGCAATTGAAAAACTTTATGATCTTTTAGACTCTGGCATGTCCTCTTTTTGTAATAACTATTTTGTAAAGCTACCTTTATGTTTCGAAAATAAAAGTCATGAATAATATAATCTACCTACACATAGTTTCAAAAATCAATATAAGGTACAAACTAATATAAAAGAGAAGTAAGAAGAAAATAATTTATAATAGATTAGATGGATTTCATTATGTAAATGCTTAGGAATGAGCATTCTAGAAGACATAATAGTGTAGTCAGATGGTTGTACCTGTGCACCAAAGCAAGTTGTGACAACTACAAAGACGGATGGTTAGAGGTGTGTCTACTTTGGAGATTCAAATAGCATGCAAAGCGGTGCTACTGTCAGAATGTGATTTTCAACAACAGTGGTAACGTCCAAACAAAATAAAATATGATCTTCCTCCTGGGAAGTGTAGTGTTGCTATATAAAATGGAATTAGCTTCTAGACTCAGATAATATAAACAGGTTTTTAACTTACAGGAATAGCTTGTGGGACATTGACATGCTATGTGGGATGCAAGATAATTTTTTATTGTCTGGACTGTCTCATGTATTGCAGGACAGCCGGCATTCCTGAACCCTACCTACAGATCTAGTCAAAGCCAGTAGCTTCTTCATCACGGTGACAACCAAAAATTGTTCCTCCCCCCATTTATAAAATGCTACCAAGAGGATAGTAGAGCGCCCATTGAGATCCACTGCTCTGCATTACCCACCTGCCAGGGAATGTGGACAGAGAAAAAGAAGACGTGGCAGAAATGGGAGGGGTGTGAATTGACATTTATTACATCCCTACTATGTTGCAATGTTTGTGAAGGAATTTTACATGTTTTTTAACTTCGTCTTTAAAATCGACCATTGAGGTAGGCAGCCTAGAGAGGTTAAGTAACTTATGCAAGTTCACACAACTAGGAAGTAATGAGCTGAGTAGAGCTTGAATCAGCAGCTAGTAGCATTCTTGGATCTTCGGCTGTACAGAAAACTAAGAAATGGTCAATATCACACACACAGCAGGAGAGACCCCTTCATGGACATTTCAAGGGGGTTCCCAGCTGAGCCATACCAGATGCATGAAAGCCCAGGCCAGGCAAGTAATGTCAATCAAACCACTCAGAAGCTCCAGCTCAGTGAGGTCCTGCCCACTGCTGTGCGGCAGAGTCTAAATCGTGGCCCAAGACCCAGCCCTGGAACAATGCCTCTCTCTGTGGGATTTTTCTTAAAAAAAAAAAAAAATCATTGTCTTCCCCTTTGTAATAGAAATAATAGATGCTCATTAATAAAACATTCCTACAATGTAGAGATCTATAAAACGAGAAGTGAAAATTCTGTAATCCCTTAATAAAACATTCCTACAATGTAGAGATCTATAAAACGAGAAGTGAAAATTCTGTAATCCCTTGTTGCTAACCAATTCGTTTACATCCTTTGGAATTTTTCTCCTGAGCATATAAAAATAGCAATTTTAAATGAGATCACACTCTACATATTGTTTTTAACTTACTATTTTTATTTAACAATATATTGTGACTTTCTCTCTTTGTCCATATACAAAAAATTATCCCTTGCCCTTATTTTCAATGGTTGCGTAATATAGAATTGCTTGCCTACTCCTGCACAAGGTCCATAAGGAAACTTCACCTAGGGAAAACAGATCACAAAAAGTAATTTTTTTTTTTTTTTTACATTTCTGCCATCACAAACAATCCTACTGTGGGCATGACTGAGCATATATCTTTGTGTGAAGGTACAAGTGCTTCTGCAGAATAAATTTCTGGAATTGTTATTGTCAAATTGCCCTCTAAAAGGCTCTATCAATATACAATTATACCAACAGTACTTGAAAATCTCAATTCTCTACACCCCAGCAAACTCTAGTTAACAATTCTTTTTTTTTTTCTTCTATTAGTTTTGGAAAAATAATGCGTGCTCATTATTTTAAAAACACAGTTAAGTATATGAAAAAGTACTATTAATCTCTTGAAATCACAGCCTTCAAGATTTCCATTGAAATATTTTCTCTGCATATCTGTAGTGTGTTGATTGGGGCATCTACAAAAGATATGTCCACTGGGAACCTGTCAATGTGGCTTATTTGAAGAAAGGTATCAGTATCAGTACTCGTACTGTCAGGGATCTCCAGGGAAACAGAACCAATAGGCTATATATAGATATAGATAAGAGGAGATTTATTAGAATTGGCTCATGCAATTATGGAGGCCAAGAAGTCCCACAGTCTGTGATCCGCAAGGTGGAGAACCAGGAAAGATGGTGGTATAATTCAATCTGAGCGTGCAGGCTTGAGAACCAGAATTGCCGATGGTGAAACTCCCAGTCCGAGACCAAAAGCCTGAGAACTTAGGTCTGTTGGTGTAAATCCTGGAGTGAGGAGGCCTGAGAACCAAGAGCTCTGATATTGGAGGGCAGGAGAGATGGATGTCCCAGCTTGAGAAGAGAGGGAACAAATTAACCCTTCCTCTGCCTTTTTGTTCTACTTCAGCCCTCAACGCGTTGGATTGGATTCCACTGGATGATGCCCATCCACAGTGGCGAGGTGGATCTATACTCAGTCTACTGATTCAAATGCTAACCTTTTCCAGAAACACTGCCACAGACATCCAGAAATAATGTTTTACCAGCTATCTGGGCATCCCTTAGCCCAGTCAAGTTGACACATAAAATTTAACCATCAAAGGACTTTGTTCTTTTTTGTGGCTAATTGTCCATTGTACGTATACACCACATTCGTTTTATCCATTCATCAATAGGTGGATATTCATACTGTTTCCACTTTTTGGTTATTATGAATAATGTTGCTGTAAACATACATGTACAAGTTTTTGTATAAACGTGTTTTCAATTCGTTTGGATATATAACTAAAAGTGAAACTGCTGGCTCATATGGTCATTCTGTGTTTGAGTTTTTGAGGAACTGCCAAACTGTTTCCACAGTGGCTGCACCATTTTACCTTCCCACTAGCAATGTATGAGGATTCCAATTTCTCCACATCCTCACTAACACTTTTTATTTTTTTTTAATTATTATAGTCAGCCTAGTGTGCGTGAAGTGGCATCTCATTGGGGTTTTGATTTGCATTTCCTTAATGATGAATAATTTTGAGCATGTAATCACTTTTAATGCTTCAGAATGTTCCATTGTATGTACGTATCATGATTTATTTCATAGTTTATTTAAACAGGAATCTACTGATCCACATGCAGAATTTTCCACGATCTTCTTGCCATTATAAGCAATTTTGCAGTGGATCTATTTACTTTGCTCAGTAAAGAGTGTTCTTTAGCATCAAGTCCTAGGATTAAAATTGTTAGTGAAAAAGTATGCTCATTTTACATTTTGACACATATCGCCAAACAGTCCTCCTGCGTAGTTATGCTTATTTTCTGGTGGTGCCTCTTTCTCCCCTTGCTGGTTAACAATGTTGCAGCTAAGCAACTGTGAACCCGAGTGTATAAGAAATGTTATATTTCCTTATTTACTTAAAATAAACTTAAATTAGATTCAGTGGCCTATTCTGTTGACGTAGGAGAGGAGATTAAATTACAGCCCTAACTGGGGATCTCCTCAAAACCCGTCCCCCATGCCAAGCCACGAGGTCATGCAAAGTCCCTGGGGGTTCTTAAAACTATTTCAGTGCATAGTAGAAGCTTTTTAATCTGATGTAGTCCCATTTGTTTATTTTTTCTTTTGTTTCCCTTGCCTGAGTAGACATGGTATTCGAAAAGATACCAGTAAGACTGATGTCAAAGAGTGTACTGCCTATATTTTCTTCTAGGAGTTTTATGGTTTCAGGTCTTACATTCAAGTCTTTAATCTATTTTGAGCTAATTTTTGTGGATGGTGTAAGATAATGGTCTACTTTCAATCTTCTGCAAGGCAAAGGAAACTATTAACAAAATGAAAAGACAACCCACCAACTAGGAGAAAGTATTTGCAAATCATATATCTGACAAGGGGTTAATTTCCAAAATATGTAAAGAACACATACAACTCAACAACAACAAAATGAATAACCTGAGGCTGGCCCGGTGGCGCAAGTGGTTAAGTGCGCGCCCTCCGCTGCGACGGCCCGGGGTTCCCCGGTTCAGATCCCGGGCGCACACCGACGCACTGCTTGGCAAGCCATGCTGTGGCGGCGTCCCATATAAAGAGGAGGAAGATGGGCACAGATGTTAGCCCAGGGCCAGTCTTCCTCAGCAAAAAATGAAGAGGGTTGGCAGATGTTAGCACAGGGCTGATCTCCTCACACACACACAAAAAAATGAATAACCTGATCAAAAAAATGGGCAGAGGATACAAACAGACATTTTTCCAAAGAAGATATACAGATGGCCAACAGGCACATGAAAAGATGTTCAACATCATTATTAGGGAAATGGAAATCAAAACTACAGTAAGATAACACCTCACACTCATCAGAAGGGCTATAATTAACAAGACAAGAAATAACAAATGTTGGAGAGCATGTGGAGAAAAGGGAACCCTCATACACTGCTGGTGGGAATGCAAACTGGTGCAGCCCCTATGGAAAACAGTAAGGAGATTTCTCAAGAAATTAAAAATAGAAATACCACATGATCCAGCTATCCCACTACTGGGTATTTGTCCAAAGAACATGAAATCAACGGCTCAAAGAGATCTATGCACCCCTATGTTCATCGCAGTATTATTCACAATAGCCAAGACATGGAAGCAGCCCAAGTGCCCAACAAATGAATGGATAAAGATGTGGTATATACATACAATGGAATACTACTCAGCCATAAAAAAAGTCAATATCATGCCATTTGCTACAACATGGATAGACCTTGAGGGTATTATGCTAAGCAAAATAAGTCAGACAGAGAAAGACAAACACCATATGATTTCACTCATATGTGGAAGATAAACAAATACATGGATAAGGAGAACAGATTAGTGGTTACCAGAGGGGAAGGGGTTAGGGGGAGGGAGAAAGGGGTAAAGGGGCACATGTGTATGGCGATGGATAGAAACTAGGCTATTAGTGGTGAACATGACGCAGTCTACACAGAAACCGAAATATAGTAATGTACACCTGAAATGTACACAAGGTTATAAGCCAAGATGACCTCAATAAAACCAAAACAAACAAACAAAAAAACTATTCCAGTGCAGCAGAGAGCTCCCTCTAGCCTTCTGCCCACAAGGCTGCCGCAGAGATGCTTCCTCTCCAAGGCCTCATGGTCCCTTGACGTCTGATGATTCTGCTGTTTATATGCCATGCGTGGCCATCTTTGAAAAGCTGTGAACCTAGAGCTGGTGTCCAGACTCCTCAGGTGCAGCCCTCAGGAGGGCTCAAGTCCTGCTGCTTCCACGACCCTTCAAACCTCAGCCTTCTCCCTCTTCTCTGTACATCACACTGTCTCTCTCTTCTGCTGTCTGTCTCTGTTTCTGTTTGACTCTCCACCTTTGCCCCACCTCTCTGTGAAGCCAGGCATCATCTCATCACTAAGTTCAGTTTGTATACAAATGAAGGGAAAATCCAGGCAGATCTTGCCTGCCAAATCTGGAAAAATCCATGGGATAAGAAAACAGAAAGGCTGGCGTGTGGGTAAGGGAGAGCAAACACACAGTAATTGCTGTAATTATTCTGCTTCATTATGTTTGTTCATCTTTTTCTTCTCTGTTAGACGAATTTTATACAAAATTAATTTTGTTTCTTTGCTTATTTTTCTGTTGAGATGTTTATTGTTTTTCATATTGATTAGAAATTTTTTTAACCTTTGTGAGCCTGCTAGGTATTAGATTATATTTCATTTTGCTTTAATTTCTGTGTACCTTATTTAGTGATGTTACTCAACTTTTCCCATGTTTGTTATTCACTTACAAGTCTGTTCTGTGAATTGTCTTTTCATTTTCTTTGCCCGTTTCCCAAGTCCATTTCCCAATGAGTTTGACTTTTTCTTATTGATATGTGGGCACTCTTAATAACAAAGATACTCAACCCTTCAAATGTGTCACAAGTATTTTCTTGGAGGCTGTCACTGCTGGCCAAGTTTCCTATGGTCTTCAAGTTTCTAGTGTTTTGTAATCAACTGTCAATATTTTCCTTATTACTTTTTGGACTTTTTACTGAGGGTCATAAGAGGCCTTTTTTACACCAAGAAATAGTCTCCTATATTTTGTTTTAGTGCTACCATATTTTATTCTTTATATTCTTTATTTGCATATTTAAACCAACTGTCTTTAAATATGTGTGTATTGTGTGAGGAAAGAGTATATATATTTTTTTCCTATTTTGGCTATCAAATTTTCCCAATACTATTTATTGATTAATCCATTTGTTATTCACTGATTTGAATTGCTGTCTTCCCCCTCATTACATTCTCTAATTAGTATTGCTGATGTATACAATAATTCTATGTATTTCCCTTATTTGTAGCTGTCTTATTGAACTTTAATGTTAAACTATCAGTTATTTCTCTTAGTTTTCTATATATGAGAATAACAGCACCATCAAAGAGAGAATGTTTTAGCCCTCATATAAATTCCAGTGAAATTGTACAGTTTTTGTCACATGGGTTTTAAGTATTTCCTGTTAAATTTAGTTCTTGTTACTGTTGGGAAGAGAGTAGATATGTGGGTGTGGGTCTATTTGTCTTATTGCATAAGTGGGGCATCTTGAATAATACTAAATAATAAAGACACATGTTTCCAGTGTTTCTTTTGAGCCCCTTCTCCCCTTTTAATAAATCTTTGGCTTCTTAGTGAATGCACATTTAAAATATTTAAGGGACTTGTCAAGTTGCCCTCCTAAAATTTTTTCCAATTTATACCCCCACAAGTGTATCTAAGAGTGTCTATTTCCTACACCCATGTTGGAAAAGGGTCATAATGTGTCATAATTCATTTGGGCATGAACGTGGTCTTTGAAAGAGTAAGAGATCACCCTAGCAAGAGTCTGGCATATTTCTCTTCTGGTCTCGCTTTCCCAGTGCACCAGCTATGGGCTCAAATTCTTTGCTATGCTGCTGGTACTTTCTCCGCTCAGCTCACAGCCTCCTAGCTCACCTCAATCTTGGCTCTAATCTAGTCATTCCTCCCCCTTGTCTGATTTCCTAACTCTCTCCTGGCTGTAGGAGATGGAGCGGGCCTGGGCAGTCAGATACTGGCCAAATGGAGCAAAATATGTCAAAGTTTGGGTTCCCCAGGGACCGGAGCTGAAACTAAGGCAAAGTCCATAGGTTGAAATGCAGAAGTTACCTGTACAGACAACAGGAAGACCATATGCAAACACTGGACCCGAGCTTTAAAACTCAAACACAGCCAGCTCACTTCCGAGATTATCAGCCCCTCTCTGACTTGGACCTTGTAACAAATCTTTACGCATCATAGCTGATTTATAAGCTTAAATTTAAGAGTGTTAACTGAAGACACTACCGTAACTGTTCATGTATTACTCAGGATTATATTTGATTGTGAGTAATAGAACTGCTTTCTCTGAAACAGTAGCTTAAATATGGTGAAAATTCATTTCTTTCACGAGTAAAAGTGCAGAGGTGAGCAATCTAGGGCTGGCATAGCAATTGCTCTACAAAGTCCTCAGGGACCCAGGCTCCTTGCAGCTTCCCACTTGACAGTGCCAAGAGAAACCTTTTCCTCAAGAACCAAGATGGAACTTCAGTCCTCACATCCATGTTCCGAGGAGTAGGTTGGAAGAAGGAAGGAAAGAGGGGCAAAGAGCTGGTGACAGCTGCCTCTGATGAAAGGTTCTTGGATGCCGGCACAGGACACTTTCGCTTAGAGTCCATTGGTTAGAACTCAGTCGCATGGCCACACCGATTTGTAAGGGAGACTGAAACTGTAGCCTTTGTTCTGGGTGCCATGTGCCTGGCTAGAAGTTCTATTATTGTGGAAGAAAGGAGAATGGATACTGAGGGAGTCATTAGCAATTGTTGCCACCAGGGTCTACTAAATTAGGTAACGAGTTAGGCCTCACAGTTTAACAGACCAAGACAGACATATGAATGAACAAATGAAATAAATTACCATATTATGGCTGTACTTGGGTGTAGTATGCAAGAGGAGGCTGGGGTACAAAGGAAGAGTTGATCAATTCTACTGGGAAAGGAGAGGAGGGGGAAGTTTCATAAAAGTGCACATGTTTCAACTAAGTCTTGAAAGTTGAGTAGATTTTTGCCAAGTGCCCTATAAGACAGGATATTTGAGGATGTAGGATCAGCTTAGGTGTAGAGGAATAAAATATGAGGATGTCTTCAAAATTATGGAAGCGTTTCCATTTAGATGGTAGGTACAAGGGAAGTGGGTAGTACAGCAAGAAATGAGTCTGGAGAAGTAGTCGGAGACCAGCAAATGGACAGCCGTGTGCACCCTACTTAGGAGTTTGGACTTTGATCTCTAAGCAAGAGGGACCAGATCTGAATTATAGAATTACAAGATGAGATCTGATTATTATTTTGAAGAATATTTTAAAGGGGTATTACTAGATGAAAGCCACAAGGAGGACAAAGTGTTGAGGAAGTCTCTTAGATTCTTAGCATGGATGCCTAGATGAATAGGGTATCAGTCAGGGTTCTCTAGAGAAACCGAACCAGTAGGATTGTGGGTACCACCAAGTCTGAAGTGTGGAGGGCAGGCTAACAGGTAAGAAACTCCTGGGCAGAAGGTGATGCTGCTATCTTGAGGCTGAATTCTCTTCTTTAGGGAAGTCTCAGCTTTGCTCTGAAGGCTTTGCAACTGATTGAATGAGGCCCACTCAGATTATCAAAGATAATCTCCTTTACTTAAGGTCAACTGATGGTAGATGTTAACCACATCTACAAAGTATCTTCTCAGCAAAACCTAGATCAGTGTTTATTTGAATAACTGGATAATATAGCCTAAGCAAGTTGACATATAAAATTGACCATCACGGATGGTGACACTATTAGCTGTCTAGGGACTACAAGAGAGGCAAATTTGGCGGCTAATGAGAAAAAATAATGTGTCTTGTTTTGCACATGTTGAGAGTGAGGAACCTACAATACATCTAAGGGGAACTGAGACATTGTACAGTGTTTAAGAATGTGTTCTGGGTTAGAACTTTAGAGTGAGGTAGTTCAAACCACAAGTAAGGATGAGAATACACAGGGTGAGTATGTGAGGAGTCACTGCAAATGCTCACTCATGTAAATGAGTTAAGGAGGTGGGCCAGGGATTTAAGGCAATAGGCAGTGGTGAGGACTATAGCAACAGGAGAGCAAACATCCAATCTCTACAGAGCAACCTCTATTTAGTTCCAACTGATTATTGCTGTGCATAAATGTTGGTCTAGTCTTGTCAGATCTTTCCATTTTTCAAAAGAAATTGAAAAATCCAAATAGATAACTGAAAGTTTGGGTTTTAAATACTGTTTCTTAAATTTGCCCAAAATACTGTCGAGCCCAAATAGTAGACCTCTGTAGACTGTATCCAGTCTGTGGGCTTCCACTTTGAGACCTTTGAAGAAGAGTGAGAATAGAAGACAGGATGGAACTCTGGGAACCCCAACATTTAAGGGTCAGTAAGACAATGTGTCCACTGTGTAATATCAGGACTAAAAGGAGGCCTTAAAATATGACCATTAGAAGTTAATTGGTCTATAAATTGTTTTAGTAGTATGGTGGAGGCAAAAGAAGGATGATCCATGTCGCAGAAAGTTTGAGACTATTCTTTCAAGACCTGCCTGATAAATCATTTTTTTCCCCACATAATCAGTTTAGTGACTTCCTCCTTATTTTTAGCTCTTGAGAACACAATGTTCCTTTCTTGCTCCCTTCATGGCTCTGTGCTCAGATTGGGGGACTATGTGGTTCTATGTTCCTAGAACACTTCAATCTTCCTAGTTTCTGGGGTGTAAGGGGTGCAAACAAAAAACTGTCAAATAAACAATAGATGCAATTTATTTCTACCAATAAATGATATGTAAGTTTATACAAAGCAATTAACAAAAATAATACATTGCAACAATTTGTGAACACTGCCTTAAAAAGAATCACCACAATTTCATATACTCAGCAAAAATAATAAAATTTACATAAAGTACTCATTTTTTCCCAAAACTCTCTGAGACCTCCAGAGAGTAAGTTAATCAAAAGGCCAAGGAACTTAACCAAGAAGAAATGGAGAATCTGAATAGACCAATCACAAGTAAAGAGATTGAAACAGTAATCAAAAACCTCCCAAAAAATAAAAGTCCAGGACCAGATGGCTTCTCCAGTGAATTTTACCAAACATTCAAAGAAGATTTAATACCCATCCTCCTCAAACTATTCCAAAAAATAGAGGAAGATGGAACACTTCCTGAATCATTCTATGAGGCCAACATCACCCTGATACCGAAACCAGACAAAGACAATACAAAGAAAGAAAATTACAGGCCAATATCGCTGATGAACATTGATGCAAAAATCCTCAACAAAATATTGGCAAACCGAATACAACAATATATTAAAAAGATCATACACCATGATCAAGTGGGATTTATGCCAGAGACGCAGGGATGGTTCAACATCCGCAAATCAATCAACGTGATACATCACATCAACAAAACAAAGAATAAAAACCACATGATCATCTCAATAGACGCAGAGAAGGCATTTGACAAGATACAACATCCATTTATGATAAAAACTCTCAATAAAATGGGAATAGAAGGAAAGTACCTCAACATAATAAAGGCCATATATGAGAAACCCACAGCTAACATCATACTCAACGGGGAAAGACTGAAAGCCATTCCTCTGAGAACAGGAACGAGGCAGGGCTGCCCACTCTCACCACTCCTGTTCAACATAGTACTGGAGGTTTTGGCCAGAGCAATTAGGCAAGAAAAAGGAATAAAAGGAATCCAAATAGGTAACGAAGAAGTGAAACTCTCACTATTTGCAGATGACATGATTGTATATATAGAAAACCCTAAAGAATCTGTTGGAAAACTGTTAGAAACAATCAACAACTACAGCAAAGTTGCAGGGTACAAAATCAATCTACAAAAATCAGTTGCATTTCTATATGCTAATAATGAACTAACAGAAAGAGAGCTCAAAAAGATAATACCATTTACAATTGCATCAAAAAGAATAAAATACCTAGGAATAAATCTTACCAAGGAGGTGAAGGACCTATACAATGAGAACTACAAGACATTATTGAGGGAAATCTACGATGACATAAAGAAATGGAAAGATATCCCATGCACGTGGATTGGAAGAATAAACATAGTTAAAATGTCTATATTACCTAAAGCAATCTACAGATTCAATGCAATCCCAATCAGAATCCCAATGACATTCTTCACAGAAATAGAAAAAAGAATACTAAAATTTATATGGGGCAACAAAAGACCCCGAATAGCTAAAGAAATCCTAAAGAAAAAGAACAAAGCAGGAGGCATCACAATCCCTGACTTCAAAACATACTACAAAGCAATAGTAATCAAAACAGCATGGTACTGGTACAAAAACAGACACACAGATCAATGGAACAGAATTGAAAGCCCAGAAATAAAACCACACATATATGGACAGCTAATTTTCGACAATGGAGCTAAGAACATGCAATGGAGAAAGGAAAGTCTCTTCAATAAATGGTGTTGGGAAAACTGGACAGCCACATGCAAAAGAATGAAAGTGGACCATGTGCTATCGCCATTCACAAAAATTAACTCAAAATGGATCAAAGACCTGAAGGTGAGACCTGAAACTATAAAACTCGTAGAAGAAAATATAGGCAACACACTATTTGACATTGGTTTTAAAGGAATCTTTTCGGATGACATGCCTACCCAGACTAGGGAAACTAAAGAAAAAATAAACAAGTGGGACTTTATCAGATTAAAGAGCTATTATAAGACAAATGAAACCAGAATCAAGATGAACAAACAACCAACCAGCTGGGAGAGAATATTTGCAAAACATACATCTGACAAGGGGTTGATCTCCATAATATATAAAGAACTCACACAATTGAACAACAAAAAAACAAACAACCCGATCAAAAAATGGGCAGAGGAAATGAACAGACACTTCTCCAAGGAAGATATACAGATGGCCAATAGGCACATGAAAAGATGCTCAACATCACTAATCATCAGGGAAATGCAAATCAAAACAACACTAAGATACCACCTCACGCCCGTTAGAATGGCTATAATCACCAAGACAAAAAACAACAAATGTTGGAGAGGATGTGGAGAAACAGGAACCCTCATACACAGCTGGTGGGAATGCAAATTGGTGCAGCCTCTATGGAAAACGGTATGGAGATTCCTCAAAGAATTAAAAATAGAGATGCCCTATGATCCAGCCATCCCACTACTGGGAATCTATCCAACGCACCTGAAATCAACAATCCAAAGAGACTTATGCACCCCTATGTTCATTGCAGCATTATTCACCATAGCCAAGAAGTGGAAGCAACCTAAGTGTCCCTCGACTGACGATTGGATTAAGAAAATGTGGTATATATATACAATGGAATACTACTCAGCCATAAAAAAAGACAAAATCGTCCCATTTGCAACAACATGGATGGGCCTGGAGCGTATTATGTTAAGTGAAATAAGCCAGAAAGAGAAAGACAAACACTGTATGATATCACTCATATGTGGAATATAAACCAACACATGGACAGAGAAAACTGGACTGTGGTTACCCGGGAAGTGGGGGTGGGGGGTGGGCACAAGGGGTGAAGGGAGTCATATATGGGGTGATGGACAAACAAAAATGTACAACCCAAAATTTCACAATGTTAGAAGCCATTAAAATATCAATAAAAAAAAAAAATCTAAAAAAAAAAAAAAAAAAAAAAAAAAGGCCAAGGAACTTGAAGCTTGTAGCGTCTACACTTGTCAGCTGACAATTCAGGATTTAATCAGGCCCCAATCACACCTGTAATTTTTCTATGTTCTAAGACCAGAAAGAGAAAGAGATGCCCGATGCAATTGAAATTGTGTTTGCCCACGAATGAGGAAGAAGTGCTGCTTCGTGTGTGTGTGTGTGTGTGTGTGTGTGTGTGTGTGTGCCTGCGCACGCACACGTGAATGAAAAACTTTATTTCCTCATGGGTTTATGCCAATCAGCAGGACCCTGCAAGCTGCTTTCACGCTCCATGAACGAAAAAGCTGCATTCTTGGTGTCAAGCTCGAGGGGGCAGCCAGAAGGGACTGCTAATCCCTGAGTAGTTACTATTCTCAGGAAATAAATGCAGTCTCTAGAGACAGGCCCTAACCAAAGGGGGAGGAAGCTTCACACATGAGTTGAAAGTTAAAGGAATGGGGAGAAGTCTGTTGCCCCCAGATCTCCCCACCCTGTAACCTCAATCCCCTTTAAATTCCATGAGGTTTCACTAATTGTAGATGAATATGGGGCAACATGCTTAAGATGCAAAATCCCAGACAGGAAAAAGCACTTACTCACTCTTTAGCCTTGATGAGTTGGTTTTTCTGTTGACACCTCTCTCAGATCAGCAGGTTTGAGAGAATGTGAGTTTGATGGAAAAGGAAGCTGGGAAAAAAAAAAAAAAGGTAGTGATCCTTTTGGAACTGGGAAGCCTTCAGAGGAGGCAAGGAGGAGCAGTCAGCTGAGCTGCCAGCCTGAAGACACCAGACTTCTAGGGAGCAGGGAGGGGGCGTCTGGGTAAGGATAAGGAGAGGGTTAGGAGAAAGAGGATAAGAACCAAGAAATTGAGGTGAAATGGTGGATAACAAGACAAATTTCATTTATGTCCTCTTGCCACTTGATTCTGCTTGTGGTTAGCTGGTGAAATGTTTTTCCCAGTGGCAATTTAGCTGGCAGCTGCCAGGACTGGGGTAGGGGATGCTGAGGGTAGGGGAAGGGAGGATCACACACAGAGATGCTGGGCTGAAGTGAAAAAGAGGAAGAATCTAATTAAAATATCTCAAATTAATTAAAAAACCATGGTAGTTGAGAGATGAATCATCAGACTACTGCCATAGAAATCATTTCTCACATATTCGTCTACTGGAGAGGCATTTTTCTCAACTCTGATTTCTCCTTTTGGCTAAACTTAAACAGAAACTCTTTTTATGTCTATATACATATGTATAATTATAATAGCTAATACAATTTAATTGTACAACTCCTGCTACTTGTTAGTAACTTGACTTTAATTTGTCACAGGTTATTTTGTGTGTGTGACTGTAGTTGTGTTAGTTCTTGGATTTTAAATATATTTGCCATAATTTTTATGTCAGGGGAGGAGTCAAAAAACTGATGCTCTATGATCTTCAATATCTTATATTCACATAGAGATTTACAGTGGTTTTTCTTTTTTGGACGAAACAGTAAAGTTTAAAAGAACATTTAACTTTTCAATCTTCACATATCCCCTGACGACAGCATTAGTATTTCTATTTTGCAGCTACAGAAACTGAGGTTCAGAGAGGTTAAGTGATTAGGTTGCTTAACCCCAAGTACAGTGCTAACCTCTGAGCCAAAATTCTGGGCACCAGTCTCAGCACATCCTTCTGTTAGGCTTCAGGATCATTCTGAACACTGCATAGACGGGAGAACAACTTCCTTCTCTACACCGATTGTGACTCTCTTTGAGCTATTTATTCACATGAGTTGTTGTTCAGAGGGCATAAGGAGGAGGCAGGCACCTAGTAGATAACCTTATTAAGGTGAACACCATATGGAATGCCACAGAGTTTGATTAAAATCATAACTATTGACTTTTAAAAGAGTAGAGTAGAACATGGGATTCCTAACAACTTGGCTGTCCATACGGGAGTTTTATGGTTCTTACGGCTGAGACCTAGCAAATTTTGTCTTCACATTTGTTGTAAAAGAGGAAATCCTTATCACTATCTTATAGTTCTGTTTTGTTCCGAAGATGAAATAAAATCAAATGAAGTAAAGAGTGTGGCTAAATATGATAGATAAAAATGGAAGAACTACATGTCAGACATGCAAACTTAAGAAGACCTCTGATATTGCTACACTGTTATTTCTCTTAAGCTTCCCAGGGTAGGCTAAATTTTTGCAAAAAGTCAGGAGGTTTAGAAACCACACAGAGAAACATTCCTTGGAAAGAGGAACTCTTCAATGGTCTAAGATTACAGATCCTTGAATTGGAATGGTATGCAGCGGAGTTTTCCATTCACAGTTCCAGGAAAAAATGGGATTTTTGTCCCATTAAGAATACTGTTATTTAGTTATTTCGAAGTATACGGTACATACATGCTTTTTTCTAAAACCACTAGATTTCATGACAGGCACACATTTGAGTATTTCAAATCTTCTCTGTTGATTTTAGATCAGACCTGGGGCTCAACTGTAGAAAAAATTTCATTGCAAGTACAGAACAGAACGGAAGCAGACACATCCATCATATGGCTCATCAAGTGCTTAAATTTACTGTTCATTTCTTGAGAATGACTCAGCATTCACATTTGTAACAATAAAATGCTACACAACAAGTGCCGATAAATATTGGAAAGGCTGAACTTTCTAGATACAGTGCAATAATGATTCTATCCTGACAAAACTTTTCTTGAGTCTTGATAGAAAAGAAAAAGTGCTTTAAAACTTGAAAAGAATCTTAATTAAATAAAATATAATTAGAGTCAATTTTAAGTCAATTTTCCATTCTGTTTTGTCCTACCAAGTGGGGACCAAGCTATAGCAAGCAAGTTGTGTAAGCTCTCTAGATCTCAGTTTATTTTCCTAAAATATAGGGAAAATAGCACAGGACTCTTTCAGTTGCAAATAAAAGATACCCAGTTCAAAATGGCAAAAGGAAAGAAAAAGAAGGCGTTGACTCTCCAGGAGCAGCCTTGTATCAGTGCAGCTGGATTCTGGTTCAAACAACATTAGGACTCAGTCACTGCTATAGACTGAAGGTTTGCGTCCCCTAAAATTCACATGTTGAAACCTAACCCCCAATGTGATGGTATTTGGAGGTGGGGCCTTTGGGAGGTGATTAGGTCATGAAGGTGGAGCCCTCATGAGTGGGATTAGTGCCCTTATAACAGAGGCCCCAGGGAGCACCCTTGTCCCTTCTGCCATGTGAGGACACAGCAAGAAAATAACATCTATGAACCAGGAAGTGGGCTCTCACCAGAAACTGAATCAGCCAGGTGCCTTGATCTTGGACTTCCCAGCCTGCAAAACTGAGAGAAATAAATTTCTGTTGCTTCTGAGCCACCCAGTCCATGGTATCTTGTTATATCGGCCCGAATGGACCAAGATAGTCACTCTCAATACCTTGACTCCGCTTTCTTCTGTGAGGCCCAACTCTCAGGCAGGCTCTCCCTATGGGGCAAGATGGCCTCCAACAATGCCAGCTTATATCCAACTAGCTTCAGAACTGGAAGGTCTGTTTCTCAACTGTTATAATAGTAGTCTAATCATTGATTGGCAATAACTCTGATTAGCATGAACTGGATGTTGTGTTTATCTCTGAATCACTCCTTGTAGTCAGGCGGATGTGAAGTTTGATTGTCTTGATCTAGGCCATATGTTTACCCCATAAATTAAAAGTAAAGTTAGCTCCACCCAAATAGTAGGAGTTTGAGAGTAGGTGAGGAGTAGTAGCTCCCCATAGAAAACCTGGGTGCTTTTATGACAAATAGAGAGAATATACTAGGGTGATCATGATAATCAAGTAAGACAACACATGTACGTAAGATATTATACAAACATAAGGGATTCTTATTTATTATGCTAGATGTTAATTAGACTATCTCTAAAAAGACTGTTTATTTTTTCAATAATGACATTAGAGATTTTGTAACTTGAAGTATCTGTGTTGTACATCTCTTGGAGGTTTCTGTTTCAGTTTGCCAAATTCTCCTCTATAGTTATAATGGCAAATTCTCATAAAGCTGATTGTGGGAGAAAGGAAACACTACGTAATATCTTCAGCATATGGATTTGAACTCCTCTAAAAGAATTAAGAAAACCTTTGGCATCCAAATAACAAAGTGTCTTAAATAAGTAGAAGAGAATAGTATGATCTTATTTTGAAGTTACAAAATAAATGATTCATTCTTTGAACAATAAGTCTGCGATGGGAGCACAAATTTTGACTATTAGTATTGTGTATTTGTTATCTGAGCACTTACCTGAAAACTAGTTCTCTGATTTTCAATTGTAGAGACCAGCTAGATGGACATCAATCCTAGTTCCTATTCCTGGTCACACGTAGGGTCTGGATTTAACAGCCCCTTTGCATTGGGTTGAGACCATATGACTCTGTCTCATGGTCTCGTGCAATATGGGCTGAGGTGATGTAAGCCACTTCTAGGCCTAGCCCTTAAGATATCTCCAGCAATTCTTCAGTCCTATTATCTAATGTGACATGCTCAGAAGTCACATCTCTAAGACGGCAGATTTATAAGATTGCAGGAGCCAGAATCTCTGAGCTAGTAGAAAATCTGTCAAGGGAAGCCACCAGACCAACTTAGAAATGTTAAAAAAAGTGAGTAAATTTTTACCGTACTAAGTCTCTCATTTGGGGATTGTTTATTATGACCTCCGTAATTCAACAAGCAAGTCTAGAACAAAATAAAATTTCACTAATACTAGCATTGCTTCATTTCCAGACAAATCTACATAGAAGTGCATAAACTGATGAGAGCAGCAATTGCTTCAGGCTTCCCTAGACCTTAGAGGAAGGGCTGCTTATCTTTTCTATCCTCAGGATGAAAATAGTTGAAGTATGATTAAGAAGTTTGACGTCTTCATTTATTCATTTTTTTATATCATACAATTTCTAGGTGCCAAGGTTGTGCCAAAAGCTTACCATGTGCCTGCAGGCTCCCAAGCACAGCACGTGCACGTTGAATCCATTATCTTTCTCGATATATGGCGCCCACATGTCCACCTCAGTGCCCTCTCCCATTGAATGGCGTCACTGTTTACCCAACTGCCCAGGCCAAAAACTTGAGAATCATCGTTAATTCCTATTACTCTTTAACTAGGTCCCACAGACCTTGCTCTTACATAAATCTTCAATCTGTATATTTCCCTCCATTCTCATCACCACTGTTCTATCTGGTCCAAAACATCTTCATCTCTTACCTAGATTACTGAAATAGACTCATGACTTGTTCTTCTTATCAAAGTCTTGTCCCTTATCCTAAATCCATTTTAAAGCTAGATTAATCTTTCTAAAATTCCAGTCTGATTATGTCAGCCTCATACTTAAAAATCCTTCAGTATCTCCATATGACTCTCAGGATAGCCCAAATTCCACAGTATGGCTTCCAAGATTCTTTATGATCTGGTCCTTGCTTCCCTCTCCAGCTTATCCCTTGCCATTTCCCCCCAACACTTATAATCCCACCAATCATTACTATGAATAATTCTTATGTATCTGGCTCTTTCAAGATGGTATATTTGTTAAATCCACAGACACTAGAATATTGACAGTAAGTCATATCTGCCTATTTGGTACTCTTCAACTCTATCCCCCTGCTGGGCTTGTAACATTTGTGGGGCCCAGAGAAAAAGGCCCACTTACTATATGTCTAAATATCTAAGTTATCAATCAAACTAACACGGAGCCTCTGGGAGGACCCAGACGGGCTGGTGCCCCGCCGAGGCCGCTTCTATTAGCTGTTGTCCAAATCCATCGTCATCAGAGCGTTGCTCCAACTTCCGAGTTCAGAGTCGACGTGGGTTCAGAACTGTGCCCTGGTTGCGGTGGAGAGGCTGCAAATAGAAGTATCTGGCATTTTCTGCTTTTAAATTGGGAAGCTGTTGTTATGTCCCCCCAGGATCATAAAATGGGGGAAGCCTTCAAACATAGAGGCTGAGGAACCAAGAAGGATGGCAGATGTCTAGTAGGAGGCCCTGTACTGTAAGTTCTTTTAAGAGGAACCACTGGAGACCACACGTACCAGAAACCTTGGGAATTTCCACTTCTGGTGGACTTGCTAAGGGCTCCGCTAGTGTCTACACTGAGAAGGGCTAGTGTCTAAAGAGGTCTGAGCTGGCTGGATGGCAGTGAATAAGAAGGGTGATGGGAGACATTGATCCCAGGCCACTGAAAGTGAGAGTGGGACCAGCAAAAGGTGGACCAGAGCAACCCAAGTGGCCATCAGCTGATGAATGGGTAAAGAAAATATGGTAAATCCATACATTGTATGTTATTCAGCCATAAAAGACGTGAGGGACACGTGCTACACCATGGATGGACCTTGAAGACCTTCTGCTATGTGAAAGAAGCTCGTCAAAGAAGACTGCTTATTATATGATTCCATTTTCATGAAATGTCAAATGAGGGCACATCTGTACAGATAGTAAGTAGATTCGTGGTTGCTTAAGGCTAGAGGGGGAGAAGGAAGTGAGGGGTAATACTCGGTTATTTCTGTCTAGTTCTTTTTACACTTTCCATCTCTTTATTGATATTCTCTGTGTGTTGAGACATCGTTCTCTTTATTTTCTTTGGTTCTGTGTCCCTGCTTTCTGTTAGCCCCTTGAGCAGATATGAGACAGTTGTTTTAAAGCCCTTGTCTTGTAAGTCCAACATCTGGGCTTCCTCAGGGACAGTTTCTGTCAATTTCCATTTTATTTCATATGAACGGCCTATATGTTCCTATAGCTTCCTATTGTTTGTAATTTTGTGTTGAAAACTGGACATTTTGCATATTATAATGTGGTGATTGTGCAAATCAGATTCTCCCCCCTCCCCAGGTTTTGCTGTTGTGGCTTTTTATGAGCTGAAATCATCCTTTTGTTTAGTGACTTTTCAGATTATCTTTGCCAAGACTACATTCCTTGATGTATGTGATAGCTGAAATCCCTTTTCTCTTGATGGTTTGCAAGTGACCTGAAAGAGATTCCTCTAAATGCAAGGATCCAAAAAGAACACATTTTAAAAAACCAAAAACCAAACAAACAAAAACCAACTCTCCAGTGTTTGCAGCTGGTCCCCCTTCAACTCTTCCTTAGACTTCACCACCTACTTACATGGAGCCCACACATCTGCCAGAGATGCAAGCCCGGGTCTTCTCAGGTCTTTTCTGAGCATACGTCCAGTCCTGGGCGTGCACATTGAACTCTGCCTTCCATGTAGATGCAGTGGCCCTTCTAAGCTTTTATTCCCCAAAAAACTTCCTCCTCAGATGCCTCCTTTCCAGATCTTTTGGTCTGTCTGCTGCTTACCCCATTCATCACCCCTTACCCAGACATCTACCAGTAGGATAGAGCTTTAAATCTTTCATCAGACAATGACACCACCAGGAAAGTCCCTCAGGCCTGAGGGGGAGAAATCCATGTCAGCTTCTGCACTGGTCCCTCAGGGACACAACAGACAGGTCACTACCACCCGGTCACACAATCACCCTGTTTCAAGGACAAGGTCAATGTTTGTCCCCTGGCACCAGGTAGCCATGCAAGGAATGTGGGCTCCCAGCATCACGACCTCTGCTGTACTGGGGAATGGCAGCTGGTAGGTGTTAAGAAAAACACCACAATGCTTTCTTACACAAATCCAGCCACGTTTTCCTTCATTAATCACTCCTCTGGTTGCTATAATTTTTGTTATGTTCCGGAGTTCTGAGACAGTTGATTCTGTCAGTTTTGTCCACTGAATCTTTGCTTCAGTGGAGAGACTGATTCTGTGAGCATATTATTCTGCCATTTTTGTTAACGTAGCTGGGGAAATGTTTTGATATGTCACCCTTTTCCTTATTCTCCCTCATGTTTATTTTGTTTGGTTGGTTTTCAAAATTTTTTCACTTTGTAAAATTTCCATATGAATTTAAGAATTAACATCACAATTAAAAAATCAAATTATATTATGGTTTTTAACTTTCTTACATTGAATCAAGTACTTTTGAGGAAAACTGCTCCTCCAATATTGTTACCATTCAGATCTGCCTGAGCCATGAACGCCGTCTGTATACTTTGTATGGCTGATGATGAGGCAACCCCTCAGGTCCCACCAGGCATAAGACAGTCACTTCCAAGATGCATTTCTCCCAACCTCACCTATAGGGTAGAGGCTGTAGTAGGTTGAATAAAGTCTCCCAAAAATTTATGTCCACCCTGAACCTCAGAAAGTGACCTTATTTGGAAACTGGTCTAAATGCAGATATGATTTTTGTTTTGCAGATATGATTAAAGATATGAAGATGAACTCATCCTGTATTTAGGGTGGGCCCTCAATTCAATGACTGGCATCCTTGTAAGAAGAGATGAGGACACAGAGACATGGAGGGAAGAAGATCATGTGAAAGACGTAGGCAGAGATTGGAGATCTGCTGCCGCAAGACAGGGAAGCAGGAACCACCAGGAGCTGGAAGAGGTGAGGGAGGATTCTCTGCTGTTGGTAAACTGTGTGTCAATTGTAGGCCTCTCCCTTTGTTCTCACTCAAACCATAAAACCTAACAGTACCTTGTCTTAAAAATTCTGATTATCATGTGGCTTATCATACGGCTGTCCTGAAGATCATGGACCATGCCCGATGCCATCATTTAAATTTCTCAGGTCCACAGTTATCACCCCTGAACTCCTTCATTTCTCATTGTAACTCACTGAAATCACAGTCTCCATCTAAGAATCAGTAAGGAATAATTTTAAATGTATGGGAGAGAAAACCCAGCTAAATTTAACTTAAAATAATTTAACAATATAAGAAGAAGGAAAAAAGATTCGATGAGGGAAGAAATCATCTCTTGGTAACGAGACTTGAGGAGTAGATTGTGTCCAGGCACAGAGATGCAGCATACAAATGAGGGGGCAGGTCTTGTCCTGACCGTCCCTGATGCCCACCCCTACTCTGCTCTCCTCCCAGGTGGACTCAGACCCTGTCAGCGGCTCCTACACTGTGACCTCGCTCAGCTCCACTCCCAGAACTCCAGGTCTGGCAAGTAAGAACCCCGTGTATACCCAGCTCCTCCTCCTGTTCCATAAAGGGTCCTGTGCCTGGATCCTGCTGGACCAGAGAGGGCCATTTGACACCCCATTGCTAGGACATTGGGGATTTGGAATATGCAGATTAGCTCACACTGAGGAATTAGAACACCCTAGTCCTAGGGAAGAGTCAGCCCCACACCAAAGCTGTGGGCTCTGGGACGGAGCCATCACTGTGTTAAATCCAGAGGCCGTTGTCAGGAGGCACAAGGCACAGCTGTCCACCTCCACTCCCTCTCTGCCCTTCCGTTTCTCAGTCACTCTTTGACCCTCTGAAATAGGCTTCCTTCTCCATGACTGCTAAGACTGCTCTATCAAAGCTCTTCAAGAAAGTCCAGAAAATTCCAGATCCTTCCAAAACCACCTCAGTCCTTTTCCTTCCTGACCCAATGAAAGATCCCCCCATCTCACTTCTGTAACTTGACCCTTTTTGGTTAATTTCAGGTGTCAACTTGACAGAGCTAAGGGATGCCCAGAAAGCTAGTTAAGCATTATTTCTGGATGTGTTCACACGGCTGTTTGTGGAAGAGATTAGCATTCAATTCCATAGACTATGTTAAGAGGCCCACCCTCACCAGTGTGTGGGGGCATCATCTAATCTGTTGAGGGCTCAATAGAACAAAAAGGAAAAGAAATGGTGAGTCCATTCTCTCCTCCTGACCTGGGACGCCCATTGTTTCCTGCCCTTGGACATTAGAGGTGCTGGTTCTCAGGCCTTTGGACTTCAGCTGAGTTATACCACCAGCTTGTCTGGTTCTCCAGCTTGCAGATGGCAGTGTGGGACTTCTCTGCCTCCATAACCTCATGAACCAATTCCTGTAATACATCTCCACATCTCTATGTTTATATATATTCTATTTCTGTTTCTCTAGACAACCGTGACTAATACACGTGGATGACAAAGTCCATAGTAGGTGCACAGAGAGGAACTTTCCCAAAGCAAAGGAGGCTCCCCCACCCCACAGGAGAAAGCAACTCATCCCATCCTGGCAGCATGCATCAGCACATGCACGCGTGCGCACACACACAAACACACACAAACACATCTAACCTTGAAAATGTACTCAAGCTCAAACTCTCTCTCTCTGCCCTATTGTTCATCACAGTGCTTATTTCCACATGGCATGTTAAAAATCCTTTGCAGTTTATTATGTCTTTCCTCACGTTAAGACTAGGTCAAACAGGGGCAGTGAGTCTGTTTAGCTTTTTTGTAGATCACAGGTTTTACACCAGAGTTTTGCATGTAGTAGGTGCTCTATAAATAGAACGACCAAATAGTTTTCTCTCCAAACTGCAACATATTGAGGAATGAAAAGGGTAGTATTAATAATTATGATAGGACAACAGGAAAAATATCTGCTGAAGACAGAAATTGAGGATTTAAAAGGTAAGGTGAAATGATCAGTTTTACATTTTAAACAGATCACTGTAACTAGAATCTCGTAGGCTGATTACAGGGAGAGAGGATTTGGAAATCTTAAGCTGTAATTGCCAATTTATTGCAGTATACCAAAAAAACTTGATATCTTTGCATAAATGTAGTTAAGTGGATGGGTTTAAAATATTTCAGGAAGTGAACTGTTAGTATTTGAATTAGGTAGGTAGGTAGGTAGGTAGGTAGGTAGATAGGTAGGTAGGTAGATAGACAGATATAATATATGAGCTCTTTTTGTGTGCAAAGCCATATGAGAACACTGTTGAGGGAAACATCTAGAAAATCTACATTAGTCATGTCTATATGGAGTATCCCATTTAGTGAGAACTGAATATTGAAAGAAAGAGATGATGCACATATAAGTAAAGTAGAAAAAAATATCAACAAAGAGGAAAAATGGAGTTTTGTAATTTAGGTTGCTAGAGCAGGAGAGTTCACTGTGTGGGAATGGTATTTTGTGTCATTTCTGAAAGGTGATTAGAAATGATTCAAAAGTGAAGAATCTGTAGGAGGATTCAGGAGGGTGGATGGATGGGTCATTGATATGAATGTGGGGTGGCAGAGTGTCCAGAATGACACTCAGGGACAGACAGGATATTAGCACAAACAAGTGAATTTGGGAACACTGAGAGAGAAGTGAATTATTTGGGAAAGTGTTTTTTTCAATTTGGAACCTGGACACTGTGAGTCGAGTCATCACTGATGGGCTGAGTGGGCAGGTAGATATTTGGGTCTGGGGGGCAGAGTCAGATCTGTGCTGATTCTTTGAACATTTTTAGCTCATTAGTGGTATTTGAAGCCAGGGAAATGGATATGATTGCCTAGTAGGAGGGTGCAGGTGGACAGCAGATGTCAGAGCAGGGCTGACGACTGGGAAGCATCAGGCATTGTGGGTTGGTTATAAAGAGAAGCCAAGAAGTGACTCAGGAAGTTTGGAGCAGGAGAAGGACAGTGTAGCACTGGTGGATCCCAAGGACAAATGAGCTTTCTAAAGGAACTTGAAGGCCACAAAGTCACATGCTACTGCAGGACATGTCAGACAAATAATGAAAAGGCCACATTGGAATAGTAAGACCCCTGACCTGTGAGCTTAGCAAGACAAGCATCCACAGAATGGGGACATGGGATCGGTTGCCAGTGTGGAAACAGAGGCATTGGGATGTAAGTGAACTTTTCACAAGGAGTCCCTGGCAGGAGGAGGAGAGGGAGGACATCGAGGGTGAGGAGCATTAGGAACAATGGATAAGGGATTGGTTTGTAGATGGTAGAGATTTGTGCATATTTGAAACATGAGGCATGATCCCAGTAGGGAGGTGATTGAAAGTACTGCGAATATTGAAAGCATAAGGTCATTGAAATGGAAAGATGAGATGAAAATCAGAATGGTTTTAGCTAAGAAAGAAAAATATCTGTATAAAACAACAAAAATGGTGTGATAAATGAATTGCTTATGAGGAAAATTTCTAGATCTGATGACTAGAGTGTGAAATAGTTCTTGTGTGGTGGTTAACAATTTGTCTGTGAGATATGAAGTAGGTCAAGAGAAAATAGTTGTATGGAACTCAAGAAATGGAAAGAAATTAACAGAGCATTCAGGAAGCGTTAGAGAATGCATGGAGGCCCATTGGTTGCTGTTGATTCTCTGTTGGGACCCCCAGGCTCCTCGTGTGCTCTCTCTTCAGCGGTGATCCTCAGTGCAGGTGTCAACATGGCATGGCAGGTATTTGGAATCATCCAAAGTCAGAGGCTTGCAGGGCAGATATGAGGAGATTAAAGAATTAGGGAGCGTGGTGAGTGGGTTATTGAAATGATGGACCACAGAATCCAAGATTAATAGGGAGGAGTAGGAAGAGAGAAGGAAGAGAGCCTTGTTAAGATACTCTAACTGGAGTAATCTATTTTCTTAAAGAATGGTTATATACAGTAGAGTTCTTTGTGTAAAAACTAGAAATGTGGAAATTTGTGGAGGGAATGTGGTGTTTCTGACTTACTGATTTGCAAGCAGGAGAATTTTGGGTGAAAACAGGCTCTGGTGTGGAAGTGAGTATCTAAGGGTGGAAGAGTGCGTGATTTCATTAGAGATGGGACACTCAAAGGAGTTATGGAGTCCTTGGATCTCTGTGTCCCAATAACGTAGGTTACAGGGTACCAGCATGTGTATAGTTGACAATGATAGAGAAGGGAAGAGAATAACATTCTTAAGCAAGACGGAGGAGGCAAGTTGGTCTGGATTTGCACTGATAGTGACACATCAGCTTGATAGTGTCCCAGAATCCCGGTCTCAACGTGTGGTGCCTATATCAGCAGCATCAACATCAGCTGGGAACATCTTAGAAATGAAAATTCTCCGTTGCCTCCCCAGACCTACTTGGGTTGAGTTCCAGCAATCTGAGTTATAAAACCTCTCCAATGATTGTGATGGACAGTATGATTTGAGACACATTTCTCCAGGGAGAGAAAGAGGGTACAATATCCAAATGAGCTGAGAACATTCTCCATGGATGGTAGTCTTCATCCTCCTCTTTGTTCAAATTTTGCATTTTATTCTGTTTTTAAAGAGAAAGCTCAAAAAATATGTCCTAACTTCATAGTAGAAACAATGAGACCATGAAACTAAAACCAAGTAGAAAACTGAAGTTCTATACAGGCTGAAGGCTGAGCAGCTGTATATTCCAGAGGTCAGTTACTAGAATCACTTCCCATCCTGGCAGTGAGGTCATGTGCAGTCAATGGGAGGAGACCTTGGAGAATCCCCAGCAAGTCTGTGGATACAGGAGACTGCAGGGACTCCAGGCCTGCAGCAGCGAAGGAGAACTCTTAAGTCCTTTGGATTCACAAATACCTTAAAATCAGTTGCACTGGGGGGTCCAGGTGAATCCCTGGGCCGTGGCTGGAGCTGAGGGGTCTGCACACCAGCCCAGAGCCCACCCCTGGCCAGTGTCCATATTGGACAGAGATGAGTCCTGGTTTGGGTGTGGGTCTCTCATAGCCCCTCTGCAGGCAATGAGCATCTTTTGGAGATATCAGGAGACAGACACAGAAAGTGAAGAAAAGCATGGGAGGGAGTGACTGTGGCCTCGAGGACAGACGAGATTGCCCGGGAGGCAGAGAGAGCAAGGAGCCAAGAGAGGTATCCTGAAAACACAGTGAGGAAAGCAACATCAGTACTGAAGAAAAAAGAGAGTGATGTGGTTGAGAAATTCCCCATGAGACAGGCTTGACTATCACAGCATCTCTTTGTAACATCCATCGTGATCTTTACCTTTCATGATAACATCAATTTTTATTTACCATGATTTTTCTTCCTTTTTATATTAAAATTGATAGGATAATCGATGCTGAGGAATTAGTGTTTTGAACTTATATCTGTTTTTTCATTGAGTGTTAACTCAATGAAGAGATGATACCTACTTGAATGAGATTTATCTTTTAATATATATTAAATCTGATTCCATAAATTATTCTGATTTTGCATGTAATTTTTTTTTTTTTTTTAGCTGAGGGAGATTCACCCTGAGCTAACATTTGTTGCCAATCTTCCTCTACTTTGTATGTGGGTCACCGCCACAGCATGGCTGCTGAGTGTTGTAGGTCCACACCTGTGAACAGAACGTGGGCTGCCAAAGCAGAGCTTGCCGAACTTAACCACTAGGCCAGGGGCCAGAACTATGATTTTGCATCTAATATTAACATAAAATCCATCAATCTTTCTCTTCTTTGTCACATGTTAATTCAGACAGAGGTCATTTCTGTATCATGAATTAAGTATCTCTTGTTTGTTACCTGGCAAACCTGTGTAGCTTTGATTTTGGAATCTTAAAAATGAGCATACCCCCTGGAGGCATTATTTTCCCCGTAGAGAACCTTGGCAGCATGCTCATTGCCTTCCTTCCCACACCAGATCCAGAGTCGTGGAAATGTGTTCACCTTGCACACAGCACAGAGCACATAGGAATTACTCCATAAACATGTGGTAAGTACAATTGGTGGCATCATCAGGTCATTCACAGAACGAGACTGAGAGAGAGTTTCTTTATATCAGGAAGGGGAAGCATTCCTTTATATTTTCAATCAATGTTTTAATTTGTAACATTGTAACATGAACACCGAGTATACTATTTGTATCAAAATTGTGTTCTGAAAGTTTTCAAAAATCTCTAAATCTCAGAGTAGAGAAAAATCAACCTCTGTGAACCTGTCACTTGCTTCAAAGATTGTCAACTCGTATACCATCTGGCTTCATTTATCCTCACACCCACCCCGCTAGAGTTAACCAGCTGAGATGGCTGAGAGCATATCATTTCAGCTGTAAATATTTTCAGTTTCTCTTACAGATGAGGGATTTTTTGAACACAAACACACTAATGTTATCACACACAAAAATAAAAGTGTCATTCCTATAATCAACTATCTGGTCAGTATCCAAAGTCCCCCAGTTTTCTCAAGGTGATTTCCTGGTTTTGCATTTTATTTGAGTCAGGTTCTTAAAAAAACCCTTTTTTTGCAATTGCTTGATGTGTTTCTGAAGTGGCTTTTACTCTCTTACTAGTTCATGCACCTTGATGTTTGGGTGGGATATGCCTGTGTGTGTTTACATGTCTACACCGAGGTGTGAATTCTTTCTTTCCTGTATGGCAGTGCCCTGGCAGGAAGGGCCTGTGCTGTGGGAACCAGGATTTCTACTCTGCATCTGGCTGAACTGAAAAGGCGTCCCTGGGTGACACTTGCAGCCTTCAGAAAGGAGGGGGAAGAAGTACCAAGGAATTCAAGACAATGGCCCTTGTCTTACAGGGTGTTTCCAGGGCATGATTTTCAAAATGCCAGGTGGTAACCCTTTAGCTCCTAGTTGTAGGGTGGGTTCTGGGTGTGAGCTCAGAGTAGTGTCTGTTTACCACCCATGTGGGAAGCGTTTCAGTATTTTAATTGGTAAGTTTGTGTCTGTTGTGTCTGTGTTGTCTAAGATGGGTTGCATTCCCCTGCTGGACCCACTGCTATACCTGCCCCTCTGTGCCTCATCTTTCAAAACTCCCAACAGGCAAGTTTCACATCCCTGTAACACACATCCACATAACCACAGCAAAGACTGGGGAAAAGAACACAGTCATCCCAGGGGCTACGTGCTCTGTGCGCTCAGGCCCAGCTGCCCCTTTGGGACAAGTCAGTAACAACACGACTGAGTGTGTAAACTAGTGATTGTCTGAGACCATGGACCTCAGAACACCAAGGTCCCAGATGTCACCCTAGGCAGCAATGGACAGTGTCGGTCATTCAGTGGCCAGGATTAAGGTCTATTATCTTGGCAAACCAGAGCTCACCCCTGATCCATCAGCCCCAGCCAGGGAGGAATGGCCACGATGTACCTGACAGAGAGGCTGGGGGCCTTCTAGGGAATTTCTGCCCAAAAAGAATCATATAAGGAAGTGCGAGGATGCTGGAAATCCTAGTTCACAGGGAGCGGTAAGGTTTATAGAAGAAAGTCCTGTTGTAGGTTTAAAAGCTGCATCATGAATCTTTTCCTCTGGATATGAAACAAGTGGGAAAAGGACTTCCATGGCATGGGCCAGGATGCCAGGAGGATTCCAGTCTAGGCGAAGGGTGAACAGGGAGCCCTAGAGGCGGCCTGATGGGGATGTCCTGTCGGCCCTTAGTCCATCAGCACATGGTCTTCCTCTGGCCTTGTCTTTTCCACATGCAAACTTTTATCTTTTTACATTTTTTCCTCATTTAGTGTTGATGCAAATCCAGAGACTGATTAGAAAATGGTAACTTCCAATATTTGGTCAAAAGAAACCTCAATGGGACAAGCAGAAAACATTCCTTCTTCCTGGAAAGCTGTAGAAAGACAGCTGCTGTCCTGGGGAAGGACATGGTCCTGGCAAGTGGTATTTGAAAGACATCTACATTTCAGTGGTTGTTGCTCTGCCTGGGAAAGTCCCTCCAACCTCTACATCCAGGGAGATCTGAGGGGCTGTCTCTGCTCCTGGCCCAGGCGAACCACACTGAAATGCACCTGTCCTCTGAGGAAGGGGGACTAGAGAGTGTCATTCAGTAGCCAGGGAGGGGACTGGCCGTCCTCCCTTCTCCCACATACCATAAGCTCTGACCATACATGTGTTCTTAATTCAAGGCGGAATGTGAGATTCTGTGTCTCATTTACATGAGCATAAGAAGTGAAAGAACCACACCACAACACCCAGGCTGTGACAGAAACAGAACTAACTGCAACATTCAAATCTGATATTTACTCTTAAACATATACTAATGCTCCTCCTCAATGGATAAACAGTCCCTGGGGTGCAGATGTCAGGGATTTGGAGGGGGGTCGTGCCCTCCATCTGGGGCTTTAGGGGAAACCAAGGAAAGTATTCAGATGTCTCCTTCACTTGGGGTGGGGGGGAAGAGCTGACCCGGTGCACCCCGAGGGTCCCAGTGGCCCTGCTCAGGAGAAGCTGAACTTGTGGTCTCCAGAGGGTTATGGCTCATTGCCAAGGGCACGGTGGCTGAAGAGAAGAAACAGACTATTTTGGGGTGCCTCCCTGAGATTCACGGCACACCTCCCTGCCCCCCTTCACTTTTATCTAAACCCTGTGCCGAGTGCTCAGTCCATCAACAGCACCCTGTTTGTCCCTGATGCAGGAGGCATCATTTAGCATCACCCATTTCAGAGGAGGCAACCGAGTCCCAGAGAGGAGAGGGGAGCGGCCTGTCCCAGGCCTGGTCAGCACTGGAGCTGGGATCTAGGCCCATGCTTAGCCCGAAGCTGTACTGAGCCCCTGGATTCAGTCGCTATTGGTCCGAACACTCACTTGGCCCTGAACTGGAGGATGTCCAGTTCCTCTTACTCCTGAAGAGCCGCATTTTGCTCGCCTTCTGGTGTGCGGGCTCCAGCTGGCAGGAGACCCAGTAGCTACAGGACAGAGTGGACCTGTGAGCTACCAGGAGCCACACCTCAGGTGCCCCTCCCAGAGCCTGCCAGCAGCTGAGTCCTGGTGCCCCATGGGTCACCACGCTACGAGTTCTGAGGCTGATCAGCGAGCCAGGCCACAGGCTCTGGAGCTGGCCATCAGAGAGAGTCTGGCCTGCCCTCACCCAACTCCTGTCCCCCTCACCTCTCATGGACACTGATGGGCTCCATGGCCTGGAACCAGGCCCCAAATCGCTCGTCGGGCTCCAGGTCATATGCATTTGCAGCCTGCTGGAGCAGCTGGATCCTCCTGATGACTTTGAATTTCTGGGAGGAAGGACAGGATGCAGACAAGGCTTGGGTGGGGAACGCTGCCAGGGACTTGTGCGGAGTGAGGATCTGGTCTGGGGTCTGTGCTCACTCGGGACCCCTCCTTCCTTCCCACTCCATTCAGGACTTGCCTGTCCTCACAGTTGGCTTGGCTTGAATTAGTTCCTCATCCAGGAAGGTGTCCTTGATGCCAGCCCCTCCCGCACCCGCCAACGTGACGGGATTCCCAGCTTTGTGGATCTGACTCTCCCAATAAATGTAAGACCCAAGGGATGAGGCCAGAGAAAGTCTTGCCAGGGGAGGTCTCTGATTTCCACATCCCCACCCTCCCCATAGCTGCTCACTTCACACCATTTCTGGAAGTTGACCCGATTTCCCTGGAAGGGAGACAGCCAATGTCCATTAGAAACAGCCCCCTAAGCCCATAACCAAGCCTCATCCCACCCCTTCTCAGGCTGCAGGAATGTCAGGGCCCAGCAGAGGGCAGACCTTCCACAAAGAGAACTTGACACTGGGCCAGGCTCTGGGCTCCAGGGCAGGAGGGACAGGGGAGCTGAGGCCAGAGACCTTATGTAGCACACCCTCTCTGATGACAGACGGGGAGACTGAGGCCTCAGGGAGGAAGGGACAGCTGGAACACAGAAGTGCTTCCTCACTTGCAGGGGCTGATGGCACTCCCCCAGGGGCAGGGCCCGAGGGGGAGGCTGACTCCATCTCAGACACAGCCTCCTGCAGCTCTGCAGGCAGGCAGCTATGAGCTTCACCAGCCCAGGTAGACTAGTGGGGGGCTTATGCGGAGCGTCTATTCACGCATTGCTAAGATGGGCCTGACTCCCCAGCTCCAGGGGTGGCCATGGGGCTCTCATGAGAGGAGGTTTGCCAGATACTGAGAGCTCAGGTCCCAGTGCAGGGCTCTCGCCTCCCAAACCTCAGGATCCTGCTCCCTGGCCCCACCTCCAGGCTCACTCACTTCCAGATCATCCGCCATCCCAAAGTCCAGCAGCTTCAGGTGATAGAGGAACATGCCCAGGAAGGGGACGACACCCTGTGAAATCAGGGTGGGAGTGGTGAGATGAGTCCCACCTCTCAGGTGCCCCCATGGACCCTCCCCCAAATCCCTTCACCCCAGCCTCCTGCCCACCACAGACTCCTACAGAGAACAGCCTAGGACCCTCCGCGGCCTCCCCCCAGTTGCCCCCTCCAGGACCACCCAACTTCCCCAGTCACCTCCCAGGGGCGGCTTTTGGCAAATCCCAGGGTATGTGGTCCCTGCCCCTCCCCTCCCTAACACATCCTGGGCCCAGCCCTTCCAGGCCTCCTCCTGGTCACTTCCAGGGCAGGCATTTCAGGCTCTTGGGCTCCTGGAGCTGGGCTGGAGGAGGAGGGACCCCTCTCTTAGGGAGGCCTCCAGCCGTGAGGAGAGTGACCCCTCCTCTGACACCTGGACCCTCCCCCTCAGGCCACCTCACCTGCTGCTGCTGCCTCTCCTGGGCTCCCTGGGGGTCCATCTCCAGGGTGGCCCTCACAGATGTTACTTCCTGCAGGGTCAAGAACAGGCTCAGGGAGGCCATGTTCCCTTCCCCATGTCTCCCAGGCCCCTGATCTTGGACCCTGGACATCTGGTGTCTATGGCTGCTCCCATTCCAGGGTGCCCTGATGCTAGATCACTCCCAGCTCCAACACTCCCTCCTCTGTGCCCTCAGGCCTGCCCAGGCCCCTAAGCCTCTCTCCTCATCAGGAAAGTGTGAGGAGGACTCCCCATGCCTCCAGGGTCCCCTGAGGACTCAGTGTCATCTGACTGTCACCAGTGCTGTCCCCTCCCCCCTCAAGGAGGAGGAGCACAAAGCTCCTGCACATTCCTCTCCCCCTTGTACCTCATCACCTCTGTGAGGCCTGCACCACAGATCATCTCCCTCCATTTCCCAGATGAGGAGACCGAGGCCCACAGAGGGGCAGTGACTTGCTCAGGGGACCACAGAGGAGACCGCTCCCCCTCCCAGCCAGAGGCCCTGGCCCCTGGCCTTCACTCCTCCTCCAGACACACCTCGGACCAAGGTCCCATCCTCTGGACTCTCGGGGTGTGTTGAGGCCCTCAGTCAACCTGAGCCATGGATGGAGAGGCACAAGGTTTCTCGGGGTCCCATGCAAATGGCTTCTGTGTTTTCCAGCCCCCTGGGATTCCCTGACACCAGGCTGGACCTGAGGCCATGCCAAAGGCCTCAGCTCCCTAGGATCCCCTCAGGATGGTTCCTGCACAGAACTCCTCCTTCATTCACTCAGGAAGGGGACCCCCTTGTGCCACATCGGAGTGACAGTGTAGGGGCTGACCACGGCACTGTGTAATGGTGACATTTGCATCCTTTTTCACTTGGAAACTTCTAATGTCCCTTCTCCTTTCTCAGCTCTCATGTTTGAAGTCTGTGGTCTGAGCCTTTGCACAATCCTTAGGCCCCTCCTGCCAGGGCCTCGATGGAGGCCATTAAGAATCTGTCAGGAAGGTCCATTAAGAATCTGTAGGTTCCCTGATAATTCTCATTGCCATCTGGGGCGTATCCTTGTCGACAAGGCACTGGGGGTGACTCACTGGTTTGTCAGCAGTGACCACTATAGGGCTAGACTGCACAGTCCCAGGGAGCACACAGTTCTGTCCCAGATCCACCATTTGGCCCAAGGCTGTGCAGCCCCTGTGTCCACAAGGCCTGTGTGACCTCACAGTGCCCATCCCTGGGACAGGCAGAATGCCCTTCCCTGTGAGGTGCAGTGAAGAGAGAAGGAGCAGCAGGGGCCTGGCTTCCTGAGGACAGACTGGGCTGCTTTAGGAAGAAAGGAACCCCCACCCACTCCATCCACCCGCCAGCCTGGAGGAAGATGAGGGCCAGCTGATGGGTCCGCATGGAAGCCAGACACCTGCTCATTCTGCTAGCTCCTCACCTCCTGGAACAGTCCAGGCGACACCACTGTATCCCGTGACCAAGGCCTCCTGCCCCAAACAGTCCCCACCTGCCCCTGCAGCTCACACCCCCCGCTTCCTGTCCAGCTGGACAAGACAGACCGTTATTTCTCGGGGAACCTTAAGTGAAAAACTTACCAAAGCACATCCTGCCTGGTCCCTCCCCACCTCACCTCCCGTCCTTCCAGATCTCCAGCCTCCACTCACCTCCTTGAGAAGCTTCCTGCTCTCCCGCTGGCATGTTTGGAAGATCTTTTTAAGGATTTTACAGTTCTTCCTGAGGAGGGAAAAAAGGAAAGAAACACTGTGGAGTGGTTTGAGGGTAAATCCCTTTTGTTTGAAAACCCAGAAGATCCAGACAGCCTGGATGAGCATTTTCACTGTGTCCTCTGAGCCCTGAGGTGTCTGGGACTGGGGAGGGGGCTCTCCTATTGTCACCTGGGGCCTCCATTCTCTTATTTTCTCAGCAGATGTGTTTTAAACAGTCTTAATTTCACGTGGACAGAGAGTTCTGTTGCTGCAAACACTTGAAAATCTTCAATTTGGTTCAAGCCATGATCTGTCACTTAGGGAAACTGATTCCTGAGGCAGAACCACTGGCCTAAGTTTTCAGAAAGACTTGAAGCCTGCCAACCAGGTCAGACCCTATCCCCAGGGTTTGCTGTCTCCCAGGAGGTCCCAACTGACTGAAGGGCAATGCCAGCCCTGTGGGGGGTGTCTGGTCCACCCAGGTGGTGCTCGCATGGAGAGAGGCCTACCCACCTGGACACCTGTCTCCACGTATCTTTTAAACGTTGAATGGAGGGGCCCTCCAGAGCCCAGAAGATCGTATGGAGAGAGGAAAGGTTCCTCAGGCCTTGGCATTCCTGGGGAAGGGAAGAGAATGAGCTGTGAGGGGGAGCTGGAGCCCTGCTTCCTGTGGCTTCTGTCGCCTCATTGACGTCTCCTGTCCTGGATGAGACAGTGGCTCAGGGAACCCGGAAAAGGCACAGCTGGAACCTGATGAGGAATACTTCCAGGGAGGAGGATTTTAGCTCAAGCCAAGAAAGGACCCCAGGAAGGGGTGAGATTCCCACCACTGGGACCAGGAGTCAGGTCATCGAGGCCTGGCAGGAGGGGCCTAAGGTTTTTGCAAAGGCTCAGACCACGGACTTCAAACGTGAGAGCTGATAAAGGAGAAGGGGCAGTTCCCCTGACTCCAGAGAGGGGCTCCCACGGCTCCCACATCTTACCTTGGCCACCTGGATCCAGAGCTCCACCCCCCTGGCCCTGTCCTGGGCCGTCATGCTCGGGTCCCCAATGCAGGTGGTGATGATACATTCGACCACTCTGTTAAAGTGGGTCATGGTGGCATGGATGGTCGGTGCCAGATGCTCAATGCCCCTGTTGTCACCCTGGGACCTGATGGTTTCCAGGAATTCGTGGGGCCTCACTGTCTTGAAGAGCTCCTGGGGAGGACAGGGAGTGTCACCCAGCCCTGCCACAGCCCAGCTCAGCTTCCGCAGCCCCCAGTCCCAGGCCGGGTCAGTGGTGAGAGCTGGAGCTCAGGAAGCTGAGAATGCGGCCTGAGGCTTGTGGGAGTCCCTGGGTCTTGCCTGTGTCCCCTGAGGGCACCCAGCACAGGATGACCCAGGAACCGATACTGTGGCGCAGGGAAGTGGCATTTGCTTGCCGCCCAGTCTCACTTCCTCCAAGCAGCAGAACTTGGCTCCTGCTTGACCATCTCTAGGGGCATCTTCCACCCATTCTGACCATCCTGGGGTCTGACTCCTCTTTCAGATGCACATTCCCCCAAGGCAGCAACAACCACGGGCTTTGTTTGTCTGCCTTGTAGTCATGTACACATGAGGTGCCTAATTAGTGCTGAGGCTGTTGAGGCCTCCTGGGCAAATGAGTGAACTACCCAAGGATGAGACAGTGCTTCAGTGTGCTCCGCTCCCCCACCAAAGCGCAGACTCTGCCCAACTTCCTCTCTCCTCCACCTCATCCACCTGCACAGCCACTCTGCACGGCAGCTGCTCTCAAAGTCCATCCCTACTGTCCACATGAGGACAGCAAAGGCTTGTGAGTTAAGAAGGCTGCTCAGGTCACATGAGGGTGAGTGGGGAAGCAAGAGGTTGGACCGAGGTCATGGGATTCTGGATCAGGAAATGGCAGGTCTGGGGCAGCTGATGGCACAGGGAAGGCCGGCCCCACCTGCCCTGAGAGCCCCGCTGCTCACCACATCCATCAGTGTCAACTGCTCTGCCACCAGCCGGGGAGGGAACTCCAAGAAGTCAGGCTTCTCCTCCCTCAGCAGGTTCTTGGTGGTCACGTCCCAGGGGCAGGCGGGCTCTGGGGCTGGATCTGGCTCTGCTGTTATCTCTCCAGGTGGAGGGAGGATTCTCCCTGGAGCCAGTGGTCCAGCTGGCTCCAGCTCAGGAGCTGGCACTGGGGCTGGAGCTGAGGTTGGTGGTGGCTCTGACCCTGGAGGGACTGATGGAGGTGACACTGGCTCCAGCTCTAGCACAGGTAGTGGAACTAGAGCTGGAGCTGGATCTAGCCGTGGAGCTGGCCCTTGCTCTGGCTCTGGAGCTGGAGGGAGCTCTGGAGATGGTACTGCAGCAGGAGAAAGAAACAGTTTCACTCAAGTAGCTGACTTCCCCTGTCCTGTCAAAGCCAGGAAAGACCCCACTGCCTTGAAGTGAACCAAGCCTCTGAATACTCTGCAAATTGTCATCCCAGACTGCAGTCGCCTCACCTTCCAGCTCTGCCTCAATGGGCCGTGGATGCTCCAGCTGGACCTGGAGAAGGTAGGCGTGGCCCTGCAGGCCCGAGCCAGGCAAGCTGAGATGCAGAGAGGCCAGCTTCATGCTGAAGCAGGGATAGTGCAGGAGCTCCCAGAAATCCTGCCCCGAGTCCAGGCAGGTTCCCGCCAGAGAAGAGATGGCACTGGGGGAGGCAATTGGGCAAGAGAGTCAGAGGCCTGGCCTTTCCCTCCACACTTCTCACCCAAGGCACCCTGGCTTGGGACTGGGCCCTATGCCTGCCCCTCTCCATCCAGGTGAGAGCCACATGGCAGCCCTGACTCCTGTGAGGCTGTCCTGGCAGTGGCAGGCCTGCTTATCCAGCAGGTTGACACAGAGTCTGTTGTGACTCTCTTCCCACTGACACTCTTCTCCTGAAGGTCTGGGACACAGCCCACCCCAGCCCTCCATGCACTTGTGCAACTGGATTGAGCACTGAGACAGATTTGTGAGCAGGTTGCTCACACACCTCCTGTTCTGGGCCTGGAGGCGGTGGTCAGAAGAGGTAGATGTGGAGAAGGGGAGGCAGATTAAAATGGGTCTGTGGTGGGAATGGTTTTCTAGGGGAGAACTCAGCCCAGCCACCCCTCTGGTTCCCAGGGGTCCTGGCACCCATCCATAGCTCTTTGACTCCTGTCCTCCTGGAGTGGAAGCCACCGGGCCTCTGCCTTCCCATGGGAATCAAAAGATGCGTGAGATGCGGCTTCTGACAGGCTCCCCTCAGCCACAGCCTCCATCTCTCCCCCCACAGCTTGTTCTTTAGAGACAGGAGGCCGTCCTTCTGGCCCCAAGGACCACTCACTTTTTTAGGTGGTCCTGCACTCTGCCCTCCTGGCTGGAATAAGGGGAGATGCCTCCAGATGTAAAGGAGGCTATGAGGGCATCCCTTGGGATGGACGGTGGATGACAAGACCTGCGAATGATGTCTAATGTCAATGTCTGACTCTCAGACAGAAATTGAGGCCACGCATTGTGTCTCCTTCATTCACTGAGTTTACTGTCTCCAAGTGTCCTGCATGCAGTAGGTGCTTAATCTACGTGGTTGAATGAATGTAGTCCACCCAGAACCATTCCAGACACCTGAGTGGGCCTAGGGCCTCTCTGCTGCCCCAGAGATCCTTGACTGGCTACCCCAAGGAAAAGGAGCAGGACCAGCTGGATGGAATCTCCAACTCCTTGACAGGGTGGTTTCCATGTGCTTTTCCAAACTCAGAAAGGCCGCATCTCAGAGATGGGTGAGGCAGACTACTTTTCACGGGGAAGAGAGAAATAAACACCATGAACAACCACAGCACGTCCACAGCCCTCTCTGCAGAGCCAGGCACCAGGTAAGCACCCGCCGTGGCTGATCCCATGAGTTCCTACAAGATCCCCATGAAATTTATCCTCTCCCACCCTACTTTTCAGAGGAGCAAACTGAGGCTCAGAGAGATTTGCTGACACTCCCAGGACACACAGCTGGCAGGGGGCAGAGTCACCACTGTGCTGAGGAGGGAGTGGCCACTCACCTAGAAAAAAGCTGGTCCAGGACCTGGTGGGATGTGTCTAAGGCCGAGTAGTTGACCATGAAGGTGGTGAAGCTAGAGATGTTCCTCCTCAGGAAAGCTGGTGCGATGGACTCTGTCAGCTTCTCCATCATGCCTGTCTGGAGGGCCCGCATCCTGCAGGCCTCATTTAAATTCACGGTGGACTCATCCTCACACTGAGGGAGAGGAGGAGGTACAAACACTCAGTGATATCATGGTGAACCAGTGGGAGGATTGAGGTGACTTTCTACCCTCCTGTGTAGCTGGTGGGAAGGAGTGGGGGTCCAGATTCCTTTGGGAGTGGGACTGTGGAGCACTCTAATGAGAAAACCCTGGGGGGTTCTAGGGGAGACTCAGATTTGAGTCTGCATTCTAGTAGTGCCTTGGTCATCTCAGAGTCCTGGGTATGAAGACCCCTCTGCACCCACACTCACCTCAGACAAGCCCTCTTCATTGATGGGCTGGTGCACCTGTGTCCTCTCCAGGGAGATGGCGAACTGGAAACCATCTACCAGCTCCTCAACCATCACTTGGGTGCAGCTCTGCAGTGACAGTGCCCAGAAGTCAGGCCAGGAGGCATCAGGGGCCTGCCTGGACTTTGCCACAGAGGGAAACCCCACCACAGTTCAGGCACAGAGGGGCATCTGCATAGTCTCCATCAGGGAAGGAATGTGATGACACCTCGACGGCCTGGGATTCACATGTGGGTAGAAGAGCTTGGTCCCCAGCACTCACCTTCCTCTCCTGCAGCCAAGATCTTCAGTATGAACATGACACACCACCAGATCTCCCACCATTTAGCTACCTGCTCCTGCTCAGGGTGGTTCCTCCTCATACTACCTTCTCTAACTCCACCTCCCACACGCACACACACACACACACACACACACACACACACACACAATGAGGGTCAAGGGGTGTGGGGCTGTCCATTTGGGATCACAGTTGTGGCCTGACGTAGAGTGGCCTGCCCTGGGCTACGCTGTTACCTGATGGTTCCTCCTGCCAAAAGGCCACAGACATTCGAGGTGAGGGCTGAGCCAATGTCTAAAGCGACTTAACATGCTCTCATTCTTGCCTTTCCGGGGGCCACAGCCTCGGAATGTCACGGGACAACACGAGAACATCCTGCTGTGTCAAGTGTCTCCACTCAAATGAACTGGACAGGAGGCTGTGGTTACAGTGTGGGTGCCTGGTAACCAGAGTTCTAAGTTCTGTTGGGGGCTGTCACCAAGGAAGTGAGGTCACTTCTTCAAGGTTCTATTACTTGGCCCCTTCCTTCAATCAGACCCACCCAAAGCCCCCGCTAGGCTGTAGGCTGCTCTCCCTCCTTGCCCATGTCATCTCCATCACTGTACACAAATATCCATCACCACACTCCCCACAGCTCCTTGGGAGTGGAACCAGTGGCCAGCTTTGAGGAGACAGAGCTGAAGTCACACCTCTTTTATCCTACCAGTTCTGTGTCCTGGAAAAGCCACTGTGCCTCTCAAGATCTCCCCAGTCTCCCAACCTGCATAATGGGGATGGTGCTAAAAACAGCTTTCTAGGATCATCGTCAGGTGTGTATGAGATAATACCTATGACACCTGTGGACTGGTGTCACATGTGTCTAATGCTGAACCTCCCATCTATGTCAGTTCCATCTGTGCAGCCTCCACAAACTCCCACTCCATACTTCTTGTCACACATCATTGGCCTGAATTTGGTCTGGTCACTCTTATCTGCAAGAGGGGTTAGGAATTTTATCTTTTAGTTTGTTGAATTGCCACCCAAAATAAAACTGATTCTCTGTTCTGAATATTAAAGGAGAAGGTGAACAGTGGAAACTACCCGTGCTCTCGCCCTACACTAACCTTCAAGTTGAAGGGGAGGAGATGAGCTTTTCAGATGAATCAAGCATGTATTTACCTACCACAGGCTCTCTTTTCTTGTTGTTTATTCATCCACAGAGAACAAGAAGTCTTGCTTCCAAACCAGAATGTATGAGACGTCCACTGCCCTCTGTTCCAAGCAGAATGACCAGAACGAATTTGTTGGTTTTTATTTGCCTGGCCCTTGTAAGTAGATCTGAGAACATTCTTTCTATGTCCTTCATAGAGTGGGTCTGGGAGGGTCTGAGGTTGTAGAGAATTGTAGGCAAAGAGCAGGCTCTTGAAAAACTGAGTCAAATTTGAATCTCTGTAATTCAAAGAAGGAGAGTGATATCAGCATCATGGTGGAATACGACACCTCCTGTTTTTCTACTCCTGCACTAACAATGCTTTGGCATCCATCCATAGACAAAAGTGCCTTTGTGGGAGAAGTGGGATCCAGCACCATATGCCAAGGGACCCAGAGGGAGTCTCACCCAGCCATGCATCTGGTAATAGGCAGACAGACATCTGTCCCAGCTCTGGACCCTGCAGTGGCCCGTGAACCAGCTCAAGCTCCTTTCAGCTGCTGCATGGAAACCCCTGAAAACACTGTCTTAGATCATGACACACAGAGGAGAGGGCCTTTGTGGAAGTCCAGGTTTCAAGAAGAGAAGTTCCAGCCCTCTGTTGGAGCACAAAAATATGAGTCTGGATGGGTTGAAGAGTTTGGAGGCATTGGCAGATAGGTACTCGTAGAGGGCTTTAAAGGATGTGGATCCTGTAACTGCACTGAGCACTCCATCAAGAAGTCTCCCATGACTTGTGGGCTATGCCTCACCCATGGATCTCCCCAGCTGGCCTTTAGGCACCCCCAGTGCTCTGCGTGCCTCACATACACATGCCTCCACCCTAGGGCTTCTTCCCTGTGTATGCTCCCAACAGTGGTGGTTAGAGTGAATTTTGGAGGACAGCTAGTGAGCACGTGCAGAAACTTGGTCCAACTCCGCAGGCCAGAGAGAGACCACAAACTTGAGGTTTCACACAACCTCTGGAATACCAAAGGGAGGCTGTCAGCGCCCAGCCTATTACATCACAGCATCAAGAGAATGCATACAGGCTGGAGAATTCTGCCATTAATGAACAAATTAAAAATGCTGAGATTATACTGGTATAACACATTAAAATACAAATGTAATATTGAAACATACATTAAGTTTAAAAAAATGACATTTCAAATGTTGGAAAAATTAAGTTTGAGAAACCTTGTAGGTGGTCAGTAAACATCTGTCCCTCCCTCCCTCTCCAGAGCAGCCATATGTATATGTGTAAATACACACACACACACATATATATATAACCCCTATAAGTTATATATAGAGAGAGACGCATATGTTCATGTGTGTCCACAAACACTCATAAATATATATAATGCATGTACCTATGTATATCGTATACATGTATGTATACATGATAGAATACTCACATGCATATGTGTATATCTCTACAATTTCACCTTCAATAAGGTAAATTTCCGGTTTGTATTGACTCTAAATAACTCTGCATTTTAACTTGTTAGGTTTGTTTCGGTTTGTTTTCCCCAAACTTTCTGGTTAGTCCTTTGGGCACTTCTCAATTGGATAACTGTTATGGTTTTCATTCGTTGTTGTGCTTTCATTTTCTCTTTTTAATAAACATATTTGTTGAAATATGACATACAATCAGAATAGAGCACAAATCCAAGTGTAAAGATTGATAAGTTATCAAAAAGTGTACACATGTGTTAACATCACCCAGGCCAGCAAACAGAACATGACCAGTTCTATTTATAGTAGATTATACATGATATATATAATACATAATAAGTGCAGTAACCCAGAGTATTATTTCTCCTTTTCAGGAAGTAGCACACTGAATTGCAATGCATAAAGCAAATTTGGACATGATGTGGCCTCCTTCAAAAATATAGCTGGATTTGGAAGGTTAATTTTTTTTTAGGAATACATGAGTTTAGTTCCAGAGAAAAAGAGGCTTGTAAATTTCCTTTCCTGTAATGACCTTGTAAGATTTTTGTAGCAAAGTTAAGCTATTCTCATAAAATGAATCAAGAAGTTTTTCCCATTTTCCTGTTCTGTGGAAGAGCTAGACTCAATGTGTATTATTTCTCTCCTGAATGTTTGGTGGAATTTGCCAGCAGAGGTGTTAGCCATGATGAAATGTGGGAATGTTTTACACTATGGATTCAGTTTCTTCTTTAGATATGGGACTATTCAGATTTCTCATTTCTTCTTGAGACAGTTTTGGTAACTTTCATTTTCTTGGCAATTTGTGAATTTCATCTAAATGTTCAAATGTATTGACATGTTATTTATAATGACACGTGTGTTGTCAGGGAAGGTCTGGGGTGAATCTCCTGGGGGCAGAAGTCAAGCTCAACTCATGGGTCCCCGCAGCTTCAGGCACCTGGATGCTGGAGGGAGAGCTTGTTCTCATTGCAGGACGAGAGGCTGAATGCTTTTCTTTTCGCCCTCTGCTCTCCATTCACACCAGCTCAGGAGACCTTGTTCCTGGGCAAGTTGGCATGCAGGCAATGCCCCATGTAAATTCTTCCAGGCCTGGTGGATATTTGGAAATTTTTTTCTCAGATGTTCTCTTGAAACCACGTGGACACATTTGTAAAATATTCTCTCTTTATTTTCTATTTGAGTCAGTTTTGGTAATCACATTTTCAATTTTTAAACTGTACAAGGCTGTGTCTCTTAGACTCCTAAGTGTTTGCAGTTTTAACTCCTTCAAACTTCTCCCGGATGTTTCTGCCTTATGGTGATTCCTTCTTCATCGGAGCTCTGAAGCCCTTCCTAGCTCCCTGGTTGTTGATGGTGGCAGATACACGAGTTTCATGGGGCAGAAGTTTAGGCAGTTTGATTGCCAGCCTTCTGCTGCACCATTCTCAGCCCACAGACGCCGAGCTTCTCTGCTTGTCCCAGAACATTCAGTTGTAATTACTCTTCCTCCCCAGGGCTACCTCCAATCTCATGTTGTTATTATTGCTGTCCTCTGAAGCATTTGATGATGTGTTCAAATGAACAAGCATTTTGGATCCTGAACCAAAGAAGCATTTACAAAATGCACTCTGAATGTGATCTGCTTTTCCATTCATTAAACTTTTCTCATAAACTTAATCACTTTTCTCCATGTGTGTGGAATTCAGTAAGGATATTCCAGAGCCAAGGTGATGTTACTTGATTTAGATATAAATTCTAAGGCTTCAAGAGAGCTGTTGCCACAGATGGAATGAGTTGGCTGGGCATTCTTCCTTAATTAAGTAGTTGCATTGGATTTGAAGATAATTGTGGTTTGAGTCTTTTCCCTAAGGAGCCCCATCCCTCTCAGCAGGTTTCAGTACAAGAACTATAAGTATGTTCTGGCCTTGGTTTTTGCCATTGAGGAAATCAACAGAAACCCCCATCTTTTACCCAACATATCTCTGGGAGTTGATCTCCATAATGTCCTGCACACTGAACAGAAGACACTGGAGAGTTCCCTCATTTGGGTCTCAGGGCTGGGCAAAGACAACCCAAATTACACCTGTAGGAGAGAGAGCAAGTCTCTAGCAGTCCTTACTGAAACAACATGTGCAATTTCTGCCCAGATGGAACACTGCTGGAACTGTACAAGTTTCCACAGGTAAGGGTGTGTGGTATGGGGAGACATGAAATCATGTCTACTTTGATGCCATTCTCAGGTGCCTGAAAAGGAAGAAAGGAGGAGACTGTGTTTATGCATCTCTCACAGGATGTAATCTCCAAGGATGAGGGTATAGAGTCTTAGTGAGGTATGCACATTTCCTTTATTTGGCAGCCCTAAACACTATGATTTCATCCATGTCCATTGATAACAAGGTTCCAGGGACCATCTGCTCTTGGCCAGATTGGGTCCCAAGCCTGAGTCAACAAGTCATTTGCATGAACATCATTTGCAGTGATGCAAATGAACTGCATCAGAGGAGGCAATGTCAGGTGTAAGGTGCAAGTGTCAGAAAGGGCCCATGTCACTCAGGGCTCAGACAAGAACATTCTAGCATCACAGCCTCCAAAGTGCAAGATAGGGAGGGACAGCCTCACACACCCAAGGCCCAGGGCAGCCACAGGACATTCTATGTGTGACCCATGCAGGGCTGCACACCAATCATGAGTGCAGAAACACCACAAGCCCATGAGGCCCTGCCTGGGGAAGCAAAAGTCATGCTGAATTTATAGGATTCCAAATCAGTAACTCAAGATCAATGCAGAAATAAAGTTGCATTTTTGATTTTCTAAAAATTGACCTCCTTTCCTTTTCCTCAGTTCTTTTAACCATGCTCATTCCGGGATCAATATGTTGTCATGATCCACTTCTGCACCCTCAACATTGGTTTCCTCCATTATTAATGCTGTTGTGAGAAATTCCTCCCTTTCCTCACCCTAAAGCAGAGGATACTAGCTGGAAGGAACCCCTGTATTCACCATCACCAGAAACATCTATGACTATTACAAAGGTCACACACACCTCTATGGCCCTTGAGCAAAGGGGATTTTAGGGCAGTGAAACCATAGTTCTATATGATTCTGTAATGGCGGATACATATTACTATGCATTTGTCAAAACCCATAGAATGTACAACACAAAGAGTGACCCTAATTCGAACTATGGACTTTCATTAATTATAATGTATCTGGACTGGTTCAGGAATTATAACAAATGTACCATACTCAAGTTAATAATTTGTTGTTAATAATGTTACAGTAATAATGTTATATAAGTTATATAGATTACTAATGAGATGCTAATAATAGGAAAACTATGCTGGGAGGGATGAGGGGATATATAGGAACTCTCTATAATTTCCACTTAATTTTTCTGTAAACCTATAACTGTAAACCGTTATAAGAAATAAAATCTATTTTTTTAAACCATATTTTCCTATCTGGTAGCCTCTAGCTACATGTCACCATTGAGAATTTAAAATGTAGCTAGTCTAAATTGAGATGTGCTGTAAATGTAAAATATACTATGGGTTTCAAGGATTTTATATAAAAACATGAATGTATAATACCTCAGTGATAATTACATATTAACTACATGTTGAGATAATAATTCTTGGGAGATGTTGGGTTAAATAAAATATATTAAGATAAAAAAATGAAAGGCTTACACGGCTACTGACTTGGGAATTGCAAGATGCACCACCACACACACACACGAGACTCTGGCTGAGGCAGGGGGTTCTAGGTTTTGCAACCACCTCATAAATGTATGGCCTCCCACACTCAAACCCTCCTCTCCTGACTTGGAGCAAGGCTATTGCTATGGGTTGAATTGTGTCTCCCAAAAGATATGCTGATGTTCTAATCCCTGGAACCTATGAATGTGACCTTATTTGGAAATAGGGTCTTTGCAGATGTGATCAAGTTAAGATGAGGTCATTAGTGTGGACTCTAATCCAATATGACTGGTTGGAGAGGAAACAGCATTTCATGACAGAGGCAGAGATTGGACTGATTCAGCTGCAGCCAATGAACACCGATGATTAGCGGCCACCACCGCAAGCTGGGGGAGTCAAGGAAGGGCCTGCTGATACTTTGATATCAGATTTCTAGGCTTCAGAACTCGGAGAGAATGAATTTCTTTTGTTTTAAGTCACCCACTTTGTGGCATTTTGTTACAGCAGCCCTGGAAAGTCATACAAGTATAAATGGCAGAGCTCATGTCACACAGAAAACATAAAACAGAGGAAGACAAAAGGGGCTTTATTCTCTTCCTTCCAGGTTGGAGTGATTTCTAGACAAACCGGTTGCTGTAGCAGAGGTCCCTGGTGTCACTGTGGTTTTTCTGGGGCCACAGGAGCTGGTGAAGCTGTTGGGCTGTTTGAGGAGACAGAGATAATGGTATGCAGAGCCCTAACTACTATGCTGGAAATTATGGAGATATTTGTGATTCAAGAGTCCTTAACTGGGGAAAAGGCCGTCACAAGGTGATTGGAATCAGGTCCGACTTGTCCTTCTCCACTGATGTCTGAGAACAATGGGACCTTGTCCAATTCATGATGAACCAAAGAAGACCTTCCATGTAACCTTATTTATAATATTGAAAATTTTCCAAACTCTTAAGTGTCTATTGATAGGATGCTGGTTAAAGATATTATAATAAATTTCAATTAAGTAATCTAGTCATTAAAAATCAAATCGGAGTCTATTTTTGAGCAAAAACTAAGTTTAGCTATTATAGGATACCAATGTTGTGAAATGAAATTTTTATGTTTATACACATAAGAGGAAAATTGGCTGGAAGACAAAGCACCAAAATATTAATAGGGAATATCTTTGAAAGATGAACTTACAGTTGACTCAGTTTTCATTTTTGTCTCTCTTTGCTTACCTGATTTTCTACTAAAATGATCATGCAATTTTGGTAATAAGGAAAATTGTGTATTGTTTTACATGACTAGACCATAATCGCTGAAGATTCTAATGAAACAGGTGGGAGAAATAAGGGATCAGGTGTGTCTCTCTCTGACTTTTGTCAGGAAACAGCGCTCAAATCTCTGGCTACAAGAGGAGTGCTGCTTTTCTAGGGTAACGGCTTAAATAGCTTATTCCCTCTCCAAGGAGAAAATTATCTAACGTGTAGTTCAAGCCTGAAGATAAACTGCTGAACCTAAAAGACAGTTGTCTTCAGATCACTGTTATAATCTCCATCTTCTTTTAGTCTGGTAAGCTGCAGCATCGCTTTATCCATCCTATGTCATCCATGCACCATTGCTGTTGATGTTAGTGGTGGTGGTTGTGTGTGTGTGTATGTGTTTGTGTCGAGGTAAAGGTGAGGGGAGGGAAAAAGTCAAGGAAATAATGATGGCAAAGATTGCCTCATAAAATTGAGACTTCACAAGTACTAGCCACCAGTCTTAATCTTACATGCACCTTAAAATCCTGTGTCATTAAAATGTGACATTGGTGACAATCCCAACCAAATAAGAATACACCTCTAATTGTTGACTCTCTTTCACTCCAGATGAAAACTTGATAGATGACAGAATTTATATTAAAAATTTAATGAGAAAGGTAGAGAGAATTCAAACCATGAAAAATTGATTATTTTCATTAAAAAGTAGGATTAGTCTGTTTTGCAACATTTATAATACCAAGAAAAATAAAGAAAATATACAAAAGCAAAACAAAGTACTGAAAGAAAATATAAGATAATATCTTTATAATAGGAAAGAATTGTTTAGAGAAGACATATAATGCAGAATGATAAAGAGAAGATTAATAAATTTGAACTACATTAAAATGAAAAACTTCTGCACCAACCACCAAATAAATACATCATGCACAAAAATGAAATACAAGCTACAAACAGATTGAAGACATATGCATTTCATATATCATTAAAATATTAGTACCTAGTACAGAATATATAAGGATCTATTACAAATGTAGGAAATAAAGATAAACTAACTCAGTTGAAAAGTGGACAAAGAATATGGACATACACCCGAACAAAAAAAAGAGGAATCTTCAAATAGCATCAAAGCATTTGAAAATACTTCACTTCATTTGTAATGATGATCCAAAAACTTCAACAAGAAATAAGAATCCATTTTGCACCCAACAGATTGGAAAACATTTTAAATGTCTGACAATATACTACGCTGACAAGATTGTAGAGTCAAGGGCACTCTCACACTGCGTTGGCGGGAGAACAAATTGGTAGAGGGATTTAGCAATATCAACTAAATTTAAAGATGTTCATAGCTTATGACCCAGACTTTACCATCCTAGGTATATATTCGAGAAGAATTCTTGAACTGGTACATATTCAAAAGTTTGCAAGAGAGTGTATTGCTGGATTTTCATATTATCAAGAAAAAGGAAAAATGTATTCATCCATCAATAGCAGAGTGGATAAGATCTATTGTGGCACATTTATATATCAGCATAGAAGACATCAGTGAAAAATGCTGCTACACGAATCAGCATGGATAAATCAAACAATATTTAATGAAAAATAAAATAAATTGCAGAAGGACACATAGAGTGATTTCATTTATATCAAGATTTAAATCTAGCAAAATAATGTTATATAATTCTGTGGATACATAAACACCAGTAAAACTCTGCATAGGGATAAATAACATAAAATTCATGTGACACTTCAATGCAGGAAATGGAGAAATGAACAGAATCAGGCAGGGAGGACTCAATTTGAGAATATCTGCGTATCTGAAATGTCAGAAACAGACTTGGTGTTGTGTGAAAACTTAATAATGATTAGTTATGCTTACATAAGTGATCTTTAATTTTGTATTTTTAGCTGTATGTTGGAAACACTCCATAATAAAAAATTAACAGGTGAAACCACAAAACCAGTTTTATGATGGGGATGCATATCGTTAAAAAAAAAGATCTTCTAAAGGAAATTTGCCATTCCATGAAAAGCCTATGAATTCTAACGACATTTCTTAGAGTAGTAATCTGAGATACCAATAGATTTTTCATTGCTATACAGTTTGCATAAAAGGAAAAAAATTCACCTGACATGGTTGACAAGTTTATTGAAAATCATTTGGAAGTCATTAAGTACTATAAAAATATAATGGATGATATTTGTCATAGCATCATTTGGTAATTCTGTCTTTTACATATTTTAACCAGTATGGGTGTTATGGATGGAATCATCTGGTCTTTATTGACTTTACAGAGCAATAATGATGCTTTCTGGTCTTTCACTTTCTATGCAGCATTTTTTTTTTTAATTCTAAGAGATGGTACGGTAAACACTAGTAAATAATTTGACACATTCTTCCAAGACTCATATGCAAATTATAAAAGACAAAAATACTCAATAAAATAAAATGATTTGTTAATTTAAAATGTTCATTAATTGGTCAAATAATATAGATTTATTACATATCTGTGAACAAAATGCCTACTTTATTTAGCAAACAATGTCTTTTGGATCACTTACGTGATTGCTGTTTTAACATCTTTGTTCCGCAAGCTATAGATAAAAGGGTTTAACATAGGACTCACGAAGATATAAAAAACAGCTACAATTTTCCCCTGTTCCACAGATGCCTCAGAAGGGGGCCTCAGATACATGCAGAACAATGTCCCGTAAAAGATGATGACAGCCGTCAGATGGGACCCACAGGTGGAGAAGGCCTTGCGTCTCCCCTCAGCAGAGCGCATATGCAGAATAGCTGTGAAGATGAAAATGTAGGAGATGAGGATGATGGTGAGAGAACAGGTAAGGTTGGAGCCAGCCACTACAAACATGGCAGTTTCTTTGACATGAGTATCTGAGCAGGCAAGGACTAGGAGAGGAGGGTCTGCACAGTAAAAGTGGTTGATTTCATTGGGTCCACAGAAGGAGAGAAGAAGCATCAGGATGGTCTGTGCCAGACCATTTGCAAAGCCATAACTGTAAGGAGTAGCAACAAGAGAGAGGCAAATGCATCTGGACATTTTGCTACCATACAGCAAGGGTTTACAGATGGCCATGTAGCCATCATAAGCCATCACTGTGAGCATATAACAATCTGTGATCCCCAGGGCAATGAAAAAGTGGAATTGTATAAAGCAACCAATGAAGGAAATGGTTTTTCTTTTGGATAAAAAATTAACCAGCATCTGAGGAGTGACACTGGTGGCATAACAGAGATCTACAAAGGAGAAGTGACTGAGGAAGAAGTACATTGGAGTGTGAAGTTTTGGGTCACTTCTGATTAAAAAAATCATGCTCACATTGCCGATCACTGTGATGAGGTAGATGACTAGGAAAACCACAAAGAGGCCAGGCCGCAACTCAGCGCGATCTGTCAGTCCCAGGAGAATAAACTCAGTCACTATTGTGCAGTTTTTCTTTAACATTGTGTTTGCTTGGCTTCAAGTGAGGTCTAAAGTAATGGAAATAAAAATGCATTTGTCTTTTGTCATTTCTCCATTACCCTCAACATGTCAGCTAATACTTCTTCCCCTTCTCTCAAACTTGCAAATACATGTTACATAAGTAAGCATGTGATTGATGTTTTCAATATCTAAATTAACATAGAGTTCCTTCATGTAAAGACAGTCATATTTTTAAATGCTTTTCTGCAAATGTTTTCATATTTGAAAAGCCTTTATGTTTTCTGCACATCTTTATCATATTTATTCAATTATAATTTCCTCAAACACTTTCCTTAAACGTTGTTTTCCTTTGAAATTGTAATCTTTTGTTTTTCAGTCTACCTTTTGATGTGGTATCTAAAGCATCTGTCATTGAGACCAATCTGAGCTGAATGGACTTAGGGCAGTGGAACTGATGTATGGCATATATTCTTGTAAAACTAGGATCTGTCTACCCACCCCTGTAAACTCAAGATCATTCTCAAGCTCTTCCCTCTCCCCGAAACGTATGTCCATTTTCCCCACTCTAATCTACCTCAGGTGGCCATGATAGCAACAAATTTTACCTTAACTCTTAGGTCTCAGCTCAGGATCTCCTTTGTTTTGTATATTATTACCCAAAGAGAAAAAATTGGTTCACGGGGCACAAAAGAAAATCTTAGTGTTTTTGTATGAAAACAGAAATTTTTACAATACATAAATTATATACCCATATATCTATCCATATATAGAAAGAGAGAGAGAGAGATCAACAAACATAGACCGCTGTAGGTACATACATATATCAATGGTATTCAACGTTATTGTTTGGGACTGGGGGCGATTAGGGGAAAAATAATGTATTAAAGGGCTCCCTGGTGTGGCGGGAGATGATAACGAAAACAAGGTTGACAAATATCCCCAGATCATAATGATTTTGTTGTAACTCTACCACTTTTTAATTCTTGCAAAAATTGAGAAAAACTCTATAAAATGAATTCAAGTTCTCTACAACATGTAAAAGGTCATACTGAAATCATAATCATAGTACACATACAACTGAGACAGTACATAAGACGTCACGAAGTGCATCCCCCAATGTTTCCGCAGAATAAAAGTGACCACAAAGACCCTCATGGAAAATTCTGTATTTTCGTTCAGTAACACATACCCAGGTAGGACAACGTTGTACTGACTGTCGTTAATAGCTACAATGCCAAGGATGGAAACAGGTTACTTTGTAAGGCACTTTGTAAATCCATCACTCCAGATTCCTTGGTTATTGCATTTTCCTGTTCCGTGCATGAGATTTGGACTTATTGACTAGGGTAAAAAAATGTAAGACAAGTCACCTAAATCAATAAAATCATTTTGTGTTCTTTTTTTTATGTTTGTAAGATCATTGTCATAACAGACATATTCTCTTTGGTGCTGGGATGGTATTTTTAATAAGTATCTATTTACTGAAACAGTCATCAAGAAATAATTAATATCAGCACTTATTTTTTTACTGTGGAGAAATGAGGCAATGTGAGCAATGAACATCCCATATAATTTAACTGAGAATTATACGGTAATAATTTTCCTTTAAAGAAAAAGAACACAACACCCTACACGATTTGAGCAAGGAGACCTCAGCGAGAAGTATTTGCATATGGACAGAAGTGGCTCTGGGAAACCCGAGGCTTTACAGTCATGACATTCAACCTCACCTTGAGAATCTCTCATGTAGATGTTTGCTGCCACTACCCATTCACCCAAAGAGTCTAGAAGATTGATCTTTAGCTTTAACATGTGTCACGTCTCCTTGGCGTATCGTTGTGGTTCAATTGGCAGTGGAAAAAGAAATTTCCAGAAGGCATCTTCACGAAATGCATTTTGAATTAATTTTAAATAATTAATAAAGATTATAAACCTAGAAGTGACCAGTTCTCCATGAAGGGGGTACAGATCACTAAATGATATGATGCGTATAATTATAAAGAGTAGCATTGTTAACTGGGAAAGAGTTAATACCACTCCCTTATTTTTCTTCATGAAGCGAGAGAGAGTAAGCATGGTTAGCTCCTGAGAGTCAGCAGAGTGTAACAGTTACTGGGGTCTGCAGCCAGACTTCCTGGCTGGAAATCTCACATCCTCTAATTCCTAGCTGTGGGGCTTGGGTAAGCCATTCATCTCTCTCTGCCTGAGTTTCCTCACGCGTAAAATTTGGTTATTAATAGCAACTTCCTTCACGTGTGGCAGTTAATCCCAGTAAAACTTTTAAAATATGTCTGACATGTATTGAGCACTTAATAGGTTGTAGCTACTATTACAATTTGGTGAAAAATGCAGGTCTAGTCTAAAACAAGACTCAACATCAAAGTGTGAGCTCCTTGGGGACAAGGAGTTTATCTAATCTATAGCTACAGCCTCAGTGACACCTAGAACAGTGCTTTCCCAAGTGGAGGTAATCACTAATTATTGATGGAATGATGTTCTCTTTGGTCTAGTTCCCTTTCATGATAAGTACTGCTCCACTGTGCATTTGTAAATACTTGTACTCTGAGAGAATAGTAGAATTTAATTCAAGATATTTGCTAATTCATCAGAATATGTTTCAGCTCATTTTATTTTTATTGATTAAAATATTTATTTCAGATTCCAAAATATATTTTAAAAATACCTAATCCTACCTGTGAAAGAAGAGTGATTTCCCAGTGAGAACATGGGTATAAAGAACCTGAAGACTTGTAATGTCATTGTCACATAGGGACCAAATCCCTATGGTTTAATTATTTCTAGCAGAAAGTCAGACTATGAACAACCACTCTCTTTTTATTCTATTGAAAATTGTAAACTCATTGAGAACATGATTTTTGCCCACTCCTGGGTATCATCAGGGACTCAAATCTCTGAAGAATGATATAGCAATGGGATTCATTATTTATTTCAATTTACGCCTGAATGTCTTAACATTTTTTGACTTGGGGGAATCATTAAGTTCTCATGTTTACAACATATAAGATAGAATAATGCATGGTATAGGGAGTAAGTTTTGGAGTCCAGAGGACTATTAGAAGATAAATAAACTTTTGTTGAATTTGGAGTTGTTATTTACAGATTCCGAGTCTCGTGCTTTATTTTTCAATAAATATTTTCAATTCCTATTTTTCAATAGGAATAATAATACATAACTACAGGAATATTGTACATATGTGGATAACATGGATGTGCTAATGATTCTTCCTTGGTCACCCTACCCCAGCCAGACCTATTGTCTTTTTTCTCTACCTTGCTCTGTCCACCTGGAGTTTTACCCTTAGGGGTCTCACCAGTAGAGCTCCTTTGGTGTATAGTTTTCAGCTGAGTTTGACCAATGGGAGAAACCACCAGGATGTCACAAGTGGGAGGAAAAGAACAAAGTAGCTCAGTTTCCTTCTCATTCTCTCTCAGCTTCACAATGAAGGTGCTCAAGTGGCTGCAAACTTCCAGGGAAAACTCCTGCAGAGGTGTGTGTTGGGGTGGCTAGGGACTTTCTTCCTGGTTCTAACTCTCATTGGGCTCTGGCGACATATGCCACTGCCCAGCCATTTCAGGACTAGGGGTGGAAATTGCTTTCTGCAATTAGCCTCCAGGTGCTTCAACTGCGTTGACTGATTTCTTTAACTTTGCTTGTATTCTCTGTCATTTCCTCAAATTCTCTTCAGTTAAACTGTTTGCATAGAATTTTGTTTTATTCCAAGTTCCTGACTCAGGCCAGAGCAGCACATAGTAGTTTTTAAATAAGTGTTGCAGTGGAAGTAATAGCTATAATCATAATTATTGTAATAATGATTATTTATTTTGATAAAATTTTGGGGATATTTCTGGGTTCACCATTGTTGGAGCTTAAAGGGACTATTGAATCATCTGGATCCTGAATCAACTGAGGACGACACACAGGAGTCAGATATTTAAACTCCTAGCATTATCAAAGGTAAACTTGGATTTGAAAATCTGGCTTAGACATACTTTTCTGTTTCTTTCCTCTGAACTGAAGTCACCTACACAAGCAGAGCAGTGGGAAAACTTTTGTTCCCTCTTTCCCTTTCCAGAGCCATGACCAGTCAGCGTGTCTGATTGACACCCGTGTATCAATCCCACAAAGAAGAAGCAGATGCTTTGTATTGAAAAACCAGGCAGCTGCAATGATCCTTTCCACAATCTCACCAATCTCCATTCACCCTACTGAGGTAGATAAGTGGGGAGCTTAGCGAGAAGAATGCAAAGTTTCCTCTAAGACCTTCCCCTCCAAGGTCATTTAGAAGCCTCCGCCTCCATCCTTTGTATCACATTTGGCACCCTCTTTTATCTGCTTATGCATTCCAGAAATCCCTGAGTCTTCCTAGATTTCCTGCTCTCATTCCCACTCCCTCCCATAGACTATCTCATCTCCATGACTTTTTAAATAACTCAAGTCAAATTTTCCCACATGAAGAAGGAGGAGGAGAAGGAGAAAGGAATTACAGCAATAGAGAGGAACTTGAGAAAAGCTGGCAATGATGCTTTGCAAGTATTGATAGGGGCTGGCCCGGTGGCGTAGTGGTTAAGTTTCCGTGCTCTGCTTCGCTGGCCTTGAGTTTGCAGGTTTGGATCCTGGGCGCAGACGGGTGCATTGCTCATCAAGCCATGCTGTGGCGGCATCCCATGTAAAGTAGAGGGAGATGGGCATGGATGTTAGGCCAGGACCAATTTTCCTCAGCAAAAAGAGGAGGATTGTAGCCCAGGGACAATCTTCCTCACACACACACACACAAACACACACAAAAGTATTGATAGGTCATTTTTCTTAAAATCTTACAAAATTTTATTGATTACTTTCTTTAATAAACATTTCAACTTTGGGGAAATGCTATAAATGGGAAGTGCATGATGTGAGGAAAAAATTCATAGGCTCTTACCACTTTTTGTCTGCTCTATCACTATCACCCTGGTACCAGACGCAATCTTTTTTGCCTGGAAAATATGAAACTGTAATAGCTTTTAGTGGCCACCCCTGTCTTCTCCATAAGAAATCTATATATTCATACATTTTCACAACTATCTGAAACATGGCTACCCATAAATATAATTACTCGCTAAACATCTTAATGAACCCATATGGTTTGGCGTGTTTTCAGAGCCAGCCTAGAAATATCTAAGAGAATAATATTTGATTTGAAACCTCTGTCTGTGTCCTTGAAAAAAATTTTTAATGTCTCCAAGCTAGAGGATTTTTATCAGTAAGAAATAAATTATAATATCTCTATCACCAGGATATAATGAGTTACATAAACTTTGTTTTTCCTTGGTAGTGAATACAGATATGCATTTAAAATGCTTAGCACGGTGGTGGCTGGTATCTAGTAAATGCTCAAGAAGTGATAGCAGTTATACTAAGAGAGTTGCAAATGTGTTCGCTCTACAAGCAGTTGATGTGAAGAACATGTGGCAATGCGGCTTTTTACATTCTCTGTAAGTGCTCTGCTCTTCCACAGGAGCCCCATCCCGCTGAGCAGAGATGCGGTGAAACAAGATTTCAAAGAATGTTTTCTACAGTGAATCCTCCATAAAAACAACTAATTCTATTCGTCCAATCTGAATTTAGGAAAATCCAGAAATAATTTCAGCTACTAAAGGCATGTATACAGAGTTTATAATGTTGAAGTTGATTATAAAAATATTTGCAGGGTCATCAACAATGGACCGATTATCATAGATTTGTTGAGCAAATTCAAATTTTTATAATGAACATAATGTATCACTTTAGGTGAGAAAACACAATTTTTAATGTATTTCTTCTAACCAACATACTCAACGAAGGATTTGACTGTAGCATGACTTTAGGACTAAGTGTTATGAAATATGAGATAAATTATCATAGTAGAACATTCACCCATCTCAATTAACCAACTAGGCAGAAAGACATTTTTTCAGAATGAAAAATAAAGAGTGCATATAAGTTTGTTTTATTTTTTTTTTAACTAGCAAGATTTTTGCCCCTCTGACAAATGCTTTTATTTATTCTTTGCATGTTCATGGCAACTGGTAATAAATATTGTGCTTGTTTCTCTTTTGTCTTTTCAGAAAAAAAGTAATGACGAAATATCTTTAATTAGCATATTGCCTGGGTCCTTATGTCAAGATATAATTACATATCACACGGATTTGTGATGTGTGGCTTTCTTTTAAAGAGTGGCTTTGGACTTAGGACAGCCAATAATTTAAATAACTCTCTTGATTGATCTTTCTCTTTAGGCGAACGCCCAGTCCTTCACGTTGTAATCCTTTTTCTCCTTTTATAACTTAATGAGGCCTCCCATCACTGGGGAAGGGGGGCTTTGATCTGCATGCATAATCTTTGTGCTTCTCTCTGATCTGCATGGTGGTGTTTGCGCTGCTGTCGCCACCATGACAAGTGAAGCTTGGGGTCATTACTTGCTCTTGGCTGGACACAGCCTGCTCATCTTCCCTGCTGACCCAGCTGCACTTTGGTGCTTGTGGGAACTACAGACCCCCTGATGTCTGCCCCTCACATTCACTCACAATTGGCCTGGGAAGTCTGCTGTGCAGTACTCAGCTTCACTGGTGCAACATGTCCCAGTCATCAAATTTTAGCTATTTTCATAATTCCACGTTAGGGATATGCTGGAAATTTGGAAATTTGGGTATGATCCATGCCCCAAGGACACTAAAGAAACTGTGGGGGTATTAACTCAAGTCCAAGTGGGAATGCTTAAGTAAGATGAACTTTATTAAATGCTTAAATGCTTACGTTTACTTTACTGTGGCTACCCAACAAATTGATTCAGAGCTAAAGCCTACAGCAAGGAGATTGGAGCAACTTATCTCAGACAGATCTCCTAAGGCCTTAAATTTTCTTTTACTTTTTTCTAGCTACTCACTAGTAGGCCAAAAGTTGAGGCTTTGGGCTCTTTACTCTCTCTCTCTGTCATAATCTACATTTTTTTTGTGTGTCACACATTAATGGTGGATGGAGTTCAGAAGAGGAAGATTGGCTTAATCATAAGAAAGGTATAACAGTACTATATGATCTTTGTGGTTATTTATAATAATAGTGTTACTATGAACCTGGCCCAAAAGTACTAGGATTTTACTCTGATTTCAAATACTAATGTAGATAAGACACAAAGAGAAAATATTAAGGTAGATAATGTACATCAAGAACCATAAACTAAACATAGCTTTGTATAAGCTGTCCATGCTAATAAATCTATTTAAAATAATTTCATTTAAACTAACATTTCAATTAGATATGAGAGTCTAAAAACTGATTCCCTGCAACTTGGAATTTAATTCATGAGAAGTGATCTTAGATTACTAGTGAAAATGAGATAAATTACTGTTTACATGAAAGACCGCTAATTCACAACCCTCTGCCTAGCATCACTGTTTAGTTATTCATTCAATAACATTGAATTCTTTATTCACTAAATATTAACTGGGCATCCAAAATTTTATACCGATGTCTACAGGGGGTATCAAATGAAATGACACTTATTCTGCCCTAAGAGCACTTACCATCCTGTAAAAGAAATAGATTTATAAAAGGAGTCGAGTACCACAAGACAGGCAAAGAAAACCCCCACGGGCATTCAGAAGAGGGAAAGACTATTCCAGCTGAGGATATGATGAGCAGAGTCATGGCAAAGATCTTTTCACTATAAAGAATGGAATACTTTATATCTGCCCTAGACTTGATGATCCCTATATCAAAACCAGTACTATGTGTCTTTGTATTTACCAAGAGACACTGTGTGCATCTAATGATTCACCCATAAATTAGGATTCCATCCATTAAGATGTGACTATTTGCAATGATGTCCCAAAGGTGACTTCTTGATGAATGCTTCAGGGATGAGTCTCACAAAGTTAGCCATTCAGCTATAAATCCTTCTTCTTTGGGGAACTTTGAGGAGGCTAAGAAATCACTATCCCTCCACAGGTAAGTCTGATAGTTCTGAAAGTCAATAATTCTAAGAAATATTGTTTGATTTCTTATTATTTCCTCTTTTGAACAAAAAAATGGAATAAGTAGTGACCCTAAGAACTGCCACATTAAGACAAAATCATAGGCAGACAGATTGCAGACTCTTTCTGGCAAAGATAGCAGGTGACTTGTGATATATTAGGAGGTCAGGCAGGCCTTGCGCCACAGCATCCCTGGCCTTAGTTACAGATCCATTTCACAATACAGCAAAGATTTAGAGTAGGCTTCCACGGTGAGCTTTAGCCAATTGTTGGAATTCAGAAAGTCCATACATCATACTTCCCTTTTTACTTGTATTTCTCCTCCAATTCTAGAGCCTTAGAGATTGGCACAAGAAAATATACTCCCACTCCATATGCTTTTAATAATTTCCCACACTTATTATTAAAAGTTTAAAGAGATTTTGCTAAATGAGTGTAAGGTTAAGGTGAAAAGAAAAAAAAAAGTAAATGTGAATACTTTTCCTTCTTCAACCGAAGGGCTTCTCTTAGGTTTTTCTAGTTCACTTTTGTGCTGAAATGTGATGGCGTTGCTATATCCAGGATGACCAAAACAAGTTTACGATGCTTAGTTCAAAGGGAATACAGTTTTCTCTAATATGTTTGTGTCTTTTCCCAACATTTTTATGGATTTTATTGACCTTTCAACTTAACCATCCCATTTGGCCTAAGTTCTCAGGAAAGATTGCATAGGGCTTAAAGATTTTTAGGTTTCTTTCCCCTGCATTGAAGATAGATCTTTAGTTCTTTCCTACAGTAAGCATAATTGTAGCTCTTTTCAATAATTCTGTTATTTGACTTATACATTTAATGAACACCTTCTTTTGGAATATCCTTATTCCTTTCATTTTCTCACTCACTTTCCACTTGGAATGAGAGAGAAGCACTGAATGAAGAAAGTAACTTAACAATTTGGAAGGTATCCATCTAGTGGAAGTCCATGGCATTGTGGGCTATGCTATGTGAGATGGGACTGAAACATTCTCAGACACCATTCAACACAAATGATCTGCACCAGTGTTTTTAAAACTCTGAATATTTTAGTGAGAACGATGAGACACAAGTTGTTCTCCACTCCCTCACTTCAGCTTATAACTTGAAATATAACTATACTAAATCTACTTTCACAACTGGTGTTTCTCCATATGAATCCCAGAAATTAAACCCTGGACTATGTGTAATAAATAATAGAATGACATGATCCTTAATGAGAAAGTTTACTTCCTTTTCCTTCCATTTCTTGAGTGCAAGAAGACTTTGAGATAAGATCATGGAGATTCTCAGAAAGATTCTCTCTTTTCAAGCTTCCTAAAACAACAGAGTACTATAAGAGCTAAAGTTAGGGGCTAGGGTATTTCCTTCTTCAAACTAATGGAGAAAAATTTTGTGTACATTAATGACGGGAAGTTCTATACTGAAGGGTACTTTGTCGCAATACCTCAGAATCTACCGTAAGGGGAAGGTGTAAATGATCAGAGGGTAAAACCATGTGATAATAACTCTTTCCTTTGGTTTAAACACGTTGTTCCAATGATCTCATTCGGTGCTTCATCCTGGCTGTGCATTAAAATGATGTAGAAAGCTTGTTAAAATGTACCAACGTGTGTGCCCCACCTGGGACCCCAATGTCAGTGTTTTTAAAACTCCCACACCTGAACTTAATGTGAAGCCAGAGTTGAAAACCACGAATCTAAGTGTTAGATTTGTGAATGTGTGATTTAATAAAGCAACACAGATATTTTTGAAAGGTGTGAACTTTCTATGTCCTCCTGGCCTTGCAAAATTTGCTGTAGTAATTAAAGGTAACTCATTTTTTTCAGTCTCCAGTAAATTTCCACCTGTTTCCAACAGTCTAACCTGCAAGTTATAAATGTCAGTTATCAAGGTTTTGGTCAGGCACCATTTTCACTAGCTTGTGTTATTAAATGAACCCCCAACGGTGCTCCCTCCTGTACATTGTTTACATGGCAGCTGGAGTGTCTTGTGCTAACTCAATCTCCACTAGTAACATTAGGGAGGTAAGAAATCTACATACCATGAAAAATCAACTGATGTGAGTTGGCAAATCTACCTCATTGATTTATTTATTCAACTAATGGATACTGCGTGTGGCCTGTGATTCAGGCACCTGCCCAAGTTCCAAAGGTCTGGGGATATGGCACAAATAAATTTCCTGCTCTCATTTGTATAAATTCTGATGGAGGCAACAGACAAAAAATATGAAAATATAAATTATTTGTGTAAATAATAATTTTAGAATTGATAAATGATACGAGAAAAACAGATCATGGTGCATGATTCACAAGCTATTTGGAATGAAGCTAACAGACAAATGGCTGGGCAATGCATTTCAGAGGAGGTGTCATTAGAAGAGAGATCTAAATGAAGTAATGAAATGAGTCACTCAAAGGTCTGAGGGAAGAACATTCTAAGCAGAGGGAACAGTATGTGCAAAGGCCCTCAGGTGGGAATGTGCTCAGCATGTTCAAGAAACAGTTATAAGGTTAACGTGGCAGGAGAAGAAGGACTGAAGAGAAAGTGGTCAAAGAGTTTGGAGAGGTAGATGGGACGGAATCACCAAGTCCTTTAGGCTCTGCCATGTTTCTTAGAAAGTTTAGATTTCGGCCCAAGTGTGATGGAAAATCTTGGACCATTTCACCAAGTCAGTAACACGATGTCATTTATGTTTATAAAGACCACTGGCTTGCATTGGGAGATAGAGGATTTCACGTGTGGAAGAAGGAAGATCACTGTAGTATCTTTGGCAAGAGACAATTTTGTCTTAGATCCGACTGGTAGCAGAGGAAATGCTGACAAGCTCTTTTAAGATGCAACGTGCAATATTTTGAAGGTGGAGAAAACAAGACCTCCTGGTAGTTTAGATTAAGGATGTGAAGTCAAAGGTATGAGATAAATTGAAATAGTAATATTAAACATGTATGAGATATAAAATAAATTGGGACACTGTACAATAAAAAGAGATTACCAAGAGGAAAGGGCATATTAAGTGAAGAAACAATCCAGATACCGGGTGTTGATTTAGAACAAAGGAGACGGTTCGGACAGAACTCCAAGGGACCAGGAGAGGTTCACTGCTGTCAGAAAGTAAGAAATGAGGTAGAAACTGAACCTGAATAAACACACAGTAGGCTCTCAAGAATTATATGCTGCTCCAATTACAGAAGGTTTGCCTCTGCTGACAGTGATGGAACCAGTCTACAGAGAGTCATCCATTCTCCCTATTCCCCGATCAACAGTTTATGCCGTGATGCACTGCATGGCAGCCGTGTTTGAGGATCAGGGGTTCTGACTGCATAGCCTATTTAGGGAGACCAGTGAGCTGAGACAGATTCTGTGTGTGCTAGCCAAGTTAAGGGGGGGGTGGGTTGCAAAGCAGCCAGCAAAGCATGGTGCGTGAATCGCAGAACATGTTTCCCGCTACAATGTCCACTTGCATCAGCACCACCAGCCGCCTGAAGGCATCTCTTGACAGTCTTCCATCTCTGAGGGAAATAGTAACCTATTTAAACCTCTCTTTTCAAAACCAGTATGTTTTAGGGTACATTTATTTTGTCTATTCTTGGATTGCATGCAATTTATTTCTCTCTTTATACCTGAACAATTATCTTGTTTTATTAGAGAATATGAAGATAGAAAAAGTTCCCCAATGCAATGGCACTGAGGCAACTGACTTCATTCTTCTGGGACTGACCAGCCGACGAGAGGTGCAGCCCATCCTTTTTGTGGTGTTTCTCCTGATTTATCTCGTCACCGTGACAGGGAACTTTGGATTGATTTTATTAATCAGAATTACTCCCGGGCTGCAAACCCCCATGTACTTTTTCCTCACCCATTTAGCATGAGTGGATACTTTTTATTCCACTAATGTCTCTCCTCAGATGCTTGCTCATTTCCTGAGAAGAAAACTATTTCCTACGTGGGGTGTCTGATCCAATGTTTTGTTTTTGTGACTCTGCTCCTTACTGAATATTACATGCTTGGTGCCATGGCCTATGACAGGTACATGGCGATCTGCGGTCCCCTGTATTACAGCAGCAGAAGGTCCAGGCCACTTTGCATCTGCCTGGTCACTTTCCCCTCCCTCTGGGGTTCTATGGTGGGCACAATGCCGGTGATATTGACCTCTCGCTTGTCCTTGTGTGGACCCAACACTATCCACCATTTCTACTGTGCTGACCCTTCCCTCTTAATGTTGACATGTTCTGACACTTACATAAAGCAAACGTCCCTATTTGTGTCTGCAGGGATTAACCTCACAGGTTCCCTACTCATCATCGTCGTCTCTTATGTTTTCATTTTCATCACCATTATGAGGATCCGTTCCAGTGAAAGGCAGCGCAAAGCCTTCTCCACCTGTGGCTCCCACCTGACGGCTGTCACTATGTTCTATGGGTCCCTATTCTACATGTATCTGAGACCAGCAAATCAGCAGTCTGTTGAACAAGGGAAAATTGTGGCCATGCTTTGCGTTTTTGTGAGTCCCATGCTGAATCCATTTATCTACACCCTGAGGAACAAGGATGTGAAACAGGCTTTGAGAAGAGTGTTTATGAGAAACCTTGGTATAATGGAGAAAAGTTCCATTTTGACACTCTCCCAATGAATACTAAAAAAAGAATCTCAAAAACAATCAAAAAGTATCCCTTGTTGGTTGTGCCTGAATGCAATTCTCTGGAATAAGAATGATGTTCTTTATGTACGCATAGCTTGGCATCAATTGAGAGTCTAATGGAAAAAATGAATGGAAAATAAATTGGAAATGATGATTGATAGGAAACACAAGAGTGGAAGTCAGTTGTTTGTAATAATGCAGGGTCATGTTTTCAGTCTCATTCAAGAACTCATTTCCACTTGGTTATTTAGCAGATAAATTCTTCCTTTCACTTCCTAGGTCATCAGTATTGAGCATCCCTGAGCCATCTTGTCAGCAAAGAAAGTGCTTTACAATATATTTCCTCGATATGAAAATGACTTACTTTTGTACAATATATTACATAGTTTCCTTTAATGAAAGCTGATTATCTTCTCAAAAAATCTCATATCTCTAATTTTGGATGTTTGGTCTCAATACATTTTTGGCATATTTTTATGTCTACTTCTCTTGAATATAAAAACATGTGTTTAATTTTTTCAACAAAGAACCTGATATTTTACATTTTAATAACCCAAGGATTTGTTTCATTAGTTTCCTTTAATTGAAACAGATACCTTTATTAATGGGAGATAACCATTCCTGATTTAGAATTTTCATGTCTTACATAAGAGGTTTATATCATTTTGTCCCTACAATATTAACAATTATTTTTTCTATAATATTATACATTACCTTTCATTTTGTGTCTACTCACAAACTATTTTAAAATAACCACTATTCTACTATGAATGAATTTGTTTTCAGTGTTTTACAACTAAATAGTAGGATAAGCATATTCTAGATTGTTTGATACTCTTTGAAACTGGTCTTTATTTAAGAGCATGATATAACAACATTGATGTGAAACATTTTAGTACATCACTACCTTAATATTTAGGAGAGTTTTTATTTTTCCCTCTTTAGGAAAATCTTTATGCATATAAGCCATTACTTCTGATCAGTTATTGTATTAAGATAGATTTCCAGAGATTTGTTCTTACTTATTTTTATATTTCTTTATTTTTGCGTGTAGCAATGTGTGAAATCACCGCCAGCAAAAGAGTACCCTAGTTTCCCTATATCCTCAAAGGCATTGGAAGCATTCAATTGATTGTGTGTATGTGTGAATATAGTAGATGTAAATTCAGTACAGAAAACATTTATGCAGCAGATATAATTTATTAGAACTTAACATTAATTTATTTTACTTTTTCTCAATTTCATAGTATGCTAGCTACTATGATGGTAATGTTTACGTTTGAGAAGAAAAAGAAAAAAGCTTTTATTTGAAGGAACTTTCTTTTGAGATGGAAACTTCCTGAGTAAAGGAATAATTAGGTTTCCAGATTTAAAAGCAGTAGATAGAGATATTCACCTACACCATGCCTCATTCCTAACAAACAATTAAGTACAGCTTTGTTTACCATTGAAGATCTCAACCTATTCAGAAGCACAATAATTTTCGGGAGAAAAATAATAGAAGTTGTAATTAGAAGAAAACTGGATGATCATCCTATTCAATACTGTTATAGAACAGATTTTTTTGTGTGTGGGGAAGATCAACCCTGAGCTAACATCTGTTGCCAATCCTCCTCTTTTTGCTGAGGAAGATTGGCCCTGGGCTAACATCCGTGCCCATCTTCCTCTACTTTAATTGGACGCTGCCACAGCATGGCTTGACAAGCAGTGTGTCGGTGGGCACCTGGGATCCGAGCCTGCCAACACCGCGCCACCAAAGCCGAGTGCGCGCACTTAACCTCTTACACAACCAGGCCGGCCCCTAGAACAGGTTTTGAATCCCTACTTTTTCCTACTTTCATATTCCAATTCTAACATTAATAAATAAAGATCTTTTAATTTTATATCCTGGGATCTGGATGATATTGGAAATATGCACTTTGTTGTTTGTTTCTTGATTATAAAAGCAATAATTGTTTGTCATGGGGAATTGGTACACAGATATAAAGTTTCACTTTTCCTTAATCCTACTATTTTACAAAGTTAGCATAGTGTATATATCGTTGTACCGTTTCTTTTTCATAAAAAGCAGTATAAAATAATTTGCCTGTGTCTTAACTGAGAACTTCTTCATTTTAATGTGTGTATAACATTCTAATGCAAAAATTTGTCACGCAATAGTCATACTCTCCTTAGAGTCACAACCAACACACCCTTCCAGGGGTTCTAGTTATTTACAGCCATCATACTGCCTATACTTAACCGGTTATTAAATGCAGGAGTCCTCACTTTGCATAGTGCTATGGAAACTGAGTTCCATGAAAGCAAAGACACATTTCCAGTCTGTAGATGGTCCAATTTACCAGCACCACGCAAAATGAGGGCTGCTTGTGTTAATATATCACTTGTTTCCCTTTCCTCAATTATAAAAAAAATCTTAGGAAAATCTCCCATGTTTCTTATTATACCTTCAGCACATTTTTAAAATTGGAATGCCTGAGTAAAACTATACAAACACTTTTGACTCTTAAAAACAAGGTGAGATGAATTTCCAGAGAAACTGTATAATTTTATTTTTCTAACATCAATGTATAAAAGTGCAGTTTTTTGAAATCTCTTAAATGTAGATACTAGACAGAATAATATTTCAATTCATATTTTTGATTACTAACAATTTATTCATTAATTTTAGCATTTTTGTATTTTTATTAATTTTCAGTTCATAGCCTTTGAAATGCATTTATATGTTGGTGTTCAATGCTTCAAATGATTTCTATAAACTTACTGTATCTTAGTATTATTATCACTTTATCTTATGTGTGACAAAATCTTTGTCAAATTGTTAGAGCTGCTTATTTTAAATTATTTTATGGTCAAAATGAAGTAACTTTTCTATTGGGAATTTCTCAGTCTGCTATTAAGCTCAGAGACATTTTCTTCTGATTATTGAAATGTTTAATATTTATTTGAATTTTGATCAAATCGTGTTTGAGGATTGTTTTCAGTGATTGAATGACTCACAGTTGAGGAGTTATGTGTGGACATGACAGTTCTTTTGGGGGATAATTGTTGGCAAAAAGCAAATCCAGATACAGATAAGATTCTCTATTTAGATATCTTTGTGGAAACTGTATTGCATCATGGACACTGGGATGGTGCAAAAATAAATGTATGTGTACAACTGTTAATAAATAAATAGCATTAATGTGCCAAAGTTGTATGCTTTTCTCCTCATTTATAGGCCACCATCACCTCTCCACCTTTCTAGTAAAAATACTTAACTCACCTGTAACCTTTCAGCCCTAAGCAGTCCTCTCTGTGGCCTCCGTGCCGTACATCTCCCCATCGGATCTGGGGACCAAACTATAACAATACAATTAATACTAAAATATTTTTCCACATTTTTCACATAATTTACTATGGGTGTGTGTTGTATGTGTCGCCACATATGATATTGTATATGTGTGCATATTCTTCTAAATTGAACTATTGTATGCATAATTTCTGAGTTAAAAATATCAGGTAGCTAAAAGCATCTGATTTTCATTCTCCTAATGTAAATTTGAAAAGCAAAAATAACAAAGATGGAATTTCTCTACTAGAAATTGAAACATTTAGGGGGCCTGCCCGGTGGCATAACTTTGTCGGCCCGGAGTTTGTAGGTTCTGATCCCGGGCACGCACCGACGCAACGCTTGTCAAGCCATGCTGTGGTGGCGTCCCATATAAAGTAGAGGAAGATGGGCATGGATGTTAGCCCAGGGTCAATCTTCCTCGGCAAAAATGAGGGGGATTGGCATCAGATGTTAGCTCAGGGCTGATCTTCCTCACACACAAAAAAAGAAATTGAAACATTTTAAATCTACATTAATTATAAGAATTTGGTTTAAAATATGTATACAGATTGGTCAAAGAAAAAATAGAAATGGATTCATTCAGTATACAATGAAGATAACGTCACAAATTAATGAAAAGTAAAGCGTTGCTTAATAAATAGAAGGAAATGGGTTAAAATGTGAGAGAACAAGTTATATACGATAGTACAACATACAACAAAATTGTATCTAGAATAACTCAAGGTATTCCTATAATATATAGCCACAAAAAATCAATAACATAATATAGATACTTGCTTATTTAATTTTAGGATGGAGAAAATCCACAAAGCAAAACAAAAAGAGACAAAAATTTTCCCAATAAAAATGTAAATATTCTTCATGTGAAGAATATTGGAAACAACATGAACTGTAATCATCAAGCTGATGCATATATTTCATTTGTTAAGCATATATTTCAATTCTTTTTCTGTTCAAATTCAAATAGAAACCTTGCCTAAGAATTTCAGTTGAGACAATAAAGAAGCTAATTATCTTAAATAATATTTCTTAATATTAATATAAGTACAGTGAAATGGTTACTTTCAAACATTATTAATCATACATGTAAATGGTTGATGCTTTCTGGAGAAAAATTTACCCATAGAAAAATTTAACAAGGGCTTTAAAAGTGTTCAAAGCATTTAAGTCAGCAATTCCACATTTAGGAATCTATCCTAGAGAAATAACAAGAGGGATATGGAAGTAGATATACGAGTCAATCATAATAACAATAGGATATATCAACACGATGGAATAATTGTTTGCAAGATAAAGTGGAAAAAAATTAACCAAATGCAGAGAACAACTCTCTTTTAATAGGGGATTGCAAGTAAATTTTACTTTCATTCCAAAATTGAAACTAAATTTTATTGCAAAATTTAAAAATCTTTTAGTATTTTTCAATTTGCTTCTCTACAACTATGTATTATTTTTGTAATTAACTTCAAGTATGATTTAATTTTGTGTATTATACCACACTGAAAATAATGTTCACTAGAAATATTTAGTCTATATGAAAATACAAACATTATACTCTCAAGTGAAAATCAATGTTAAACCTTGCATATGGCAAATGATTCCAATTTCGTTTTAGGAATTAGAAGAATATATACACACACCAATTTATTAAGAAAAATATAAGAAAATTCAAACAGAAGTTGTCCATTGGTTTAGGACACATCACTGACAAATGTTACTTCCTCACCACTGTCTGTATTTTCAGTTATTTATAGTGAACATGTTTGATAGAATCAGCCTTATTCAATCAACTGAGACTTAAGAAGAGAGCTCAGTTTTCTAAAACTGTATGTCATCTGAGTGATTTTCTGGAAAATTATTTGAACACAGAGTAAATATAGCAGTTGATTTCATGTGAACATTTAGTATCACGGTCTAAGTTAAAATCAAGGCACACAATATTAGAATACCAGACATTTAAGACAATTTAAAGAAATTTTAATATATGTCTCAATATGCAGCCATCTAGTTGAATAATAGTGCATAGATTAATGAGGATGATTTATGTATCTCTTTATATAACCTTCTTTACTGAAGATTTTCTCAATAGAAATTTTGAGAACTACTGGAACAGACTTATCTAGAGAATAATGTCACAGCCAGTTTTATGAACCAAAGTAAGAATCGAGTGTTCTCCTCCAAAAAGATATGTAAACACCTACTTATCTATATACTGTTTCAGGGCCCTCTCAGGTTGCAGAAGCCACTTCACAGACTGTATTAACTCTTAATAAATTAGACCTAACTCAGTGCAATTACATAAAAAATATACCTAGAATGCTTTATACTATACTGTGCTTGAATTCAATCCATATTCCTGGAAACTCACAAACAGGTGTTGACAGTTTATTTTCAAAACTGAGAATCATAACCAGTATTTATAAATAGACAAAAAGTTTTTAGGATGTGTATGATTCGGGTTGTGGGAGAATTTACAAAATGTTTTAACCTATGTGTGATCTATGTATTTAAAATTTCCCTGAGGTGATTCCAGTAATTAATCAGGCACCAGAGACATTGTTCTACACCACACTTGAAGAAGAAATAATTTCATAAGTAAAAAAAAGTGCAAAACTAATCCCCCTGCTTTGAACGTCACTATGGCTCTGTAGACCACATAACTCAGAGAAGATGGATTTCCAGTGTTTCCCTCAGAGTGAGTTAATTACAAGATTTATCCCCAAGTAAGTAAAGATATTAAAGTATTATATGGAATTATTGGATACTGCCCATTTTATTTTTAGAGGTTCTCTGCTAAAGAAAATATTGTTTAATTTAAATATTACAGTTTTTATTAAAACAACTTGTCTTGAAGGTATTAATTTTGCGGAGAATTTAGCTAATGTCATTGACAGTTCATGAAGATAAACAAATCATGACTATAGAATAGTAGGTTTGTTCTTTGAAGGGAGTCACCACGTCATCACTGACACTTAGTAATGACAAATGAACACATGCTTAAACTGCAATTTTATGAAAGAGATTTCCCTTAATCATTTGCTGCATGGCATGGATCACATCCTTGTTCCTTAGACTGTAGATCAATGGGTTCAGCATTGGGCTCAAAAACGTATAGAAGACTGCAATTATTTTGGACTCCTCTATAGACGTCTCAGATGGGGGCCTTAAGTACATGCAGCAGAGGGTTCCATAAAATATGGTGACTGTTGTAAGGTGGGAAGCACAGGTAGAAAAGGCTGTGTGCCTGACTTTAGCAGAACGGATCCTCCAGACAGCTGTAATAATGAAAAGGTAGGACAGGAGAATGATGAAGAGGGAGCTTGAGAGAGTAAAATCAGCGACTACAAACATTGCCGTCTTCTTGACATAGGTGTCAGAGCAGGCCAACATTAGAAGAGGAGGGTCAGCACGGTAGAAATGATGGATTTCAAGGGAGCCACAGAAGGACAAGTGAAAAGTCAGCAGTGTCTGAGAGAGTCCACTGAGGAAGCCAAAAGTATAAGGGACCATGACTAGAGAGATACAAATGTTCCTGGGCATTTTGGTGCTGTAATGTAAAGGGCTGCGAATGGCAACATAGCGATCCACTGCCATGGAAGCAAGGATATATAACTCAGTGATCACCAGCGCAATGAAGAGAAGACACTGCATGAAGCATCCAGCATAGGAGATGGTCTTCTGGTCTGAGAGGAAATTATGCAGCATATTTGGAGTAATGTTGGAGGAATAACAAATGTCTACAAAGGAGAGGTGGCTAAGGAAGAAATACATGGGCGTTTGGAGGTGGGAATTGGTCTTGATCAGCAGGATCATGCACAGATTCCCTGCCAGTGTGATTAGGTAGATCACCAGAAACACCCCAAACAGGATCTTTTCTAGCACTGGATCCTCTGTGAGTCCCAAGAGAATGAATTCCCTCACTACAGTGTGGTTTTGAGAAGATATTTTCTTAGCCCTTGAAAACTGACAGTGACAAAGAAAGTGAGGAATTCTGTCTGATCCAGATTCTGCTTTTATTATTTTATTCCATCCATTTTATCACTTACTTATTGATCAATTCATCTATGAGGAAATTACTCTTCTCTTTTCAACACACACATCAAGATTTCTATGTAAATATTTTCACACTCTATCTCTGTTCTCTCTCTCTCTATATATATACATCTCAAACACGCAAACACATTCACTCTCTCTCATGTATATATAATGTATTTACATATAGTTGTAGTTTATATTAATTAATAGATAATATGTTATAATATTACATATTATATATACATATGTATACATTTATAACTGTCTTCTTGGGGAACTTCATATTTGATATTTTTTCCAAATGTTTTGGGAAAAAAAGCCAAAAAAGTGAAAATTAGACAGGAAAAGCAGCACATCATCAACATCATTCAAATGGACAAAGGAAGTTGGATTTCTAGGGTCCCTTGCGCTGTGATGTCCTATTGTTTCAGATATAAAATAGAAGATAAATGTTCAGCACAGCATTTTCTCTTGAAACCTATAGTCGTCTGACTTAATTTCTTAAAGAGGACACTGAATTTAGTGAAATTTAACTCTTGATATATGGCTCAGAAGGTACAGAATGAAGACTTGTTCTCTCTGCTTTATAAATTTACCCACTCATTTATTCACGTACACTGCAAAATTTGATATTTTTCTGTTCTAGGATCTGTAGTTGCAGCAGTGAACAAATTCCCCGTCCTCATGGAGCACATGTTGTAGGAGGAGGAACAGATATTAAACACATAGATAAAAACGTATAACATCATGTCAGTCAGAAGCAAGGATTATGAAGAAAATGACGGCAGGATCTAAAGCATCCTGCTTTAGATGCAATTTTTTCCACATTTAGAGGATACTAATCTCCACACAAAAGAACAAAACATATTTTTGCGAACAAATGTAGAAAATAACCTACCTGTAAAAGCTGATTTACCATATTTTGTAAAAGCACAGTGGGAAGATTTATAATGTATTTGCTAAGTATATTCCATAGAGAATTTTTTAAATAAATTTTAAAAACCAATTAAAATACTCTTTGTTCATCAAGGGCATAACCTTAATTTAATGCTTTGGGAACTAGATTCTCCTTTGAGGCCAATAACCCTACCTAACTCTGGTAGACACTGCTTGGTACTGTGTGTGAGATCTTCAGCACACGTAAAGAATTTAACCATCACTTTTTTAATACTGTGGAAGGAGGAAAATACATGCAGATAAGTTTTGCAATTTTAATATAGTAAAGAACAGGGAATCCCAATCAGAAAGCTTAAATTTTTCTCTATAAACACTGAAATGAGGTTATCTAATGATAGTGAGGAGTAGGAAGGTACAGCAGGTGAGAGATTTGAGGAGCAGAAAGACGAGGAAAGCCACAGACTAGGAAAAATATTCACATTCAGTTATTCTGACAAGGACTTGTATTCAGAATACATGAAGATTATCCACAATAAACTGCTCAAATTATAACCATCCTAACCAAAAAAAAAAAGTCTATGAGGTGAACAGAGAGTTCATAAAAGAAGGTTTGCGAATAGCCAATAACCATGTGAAAAGAATGTCAGCAACCATAACTGTCAAGAAAATGCAAATCCTAACTACAGCTGGATACCACTTCACAGTCACATCAATGGCAAGAATTAAAAAGATTAGCAAGAAAAAGATAGACAATGACAACGTGAAGTAATTGTAAATTTCATAATATGTCACTTGATGGCGTATAAAATAATTTAATGACTTTGGAAAACTGGTTGTTCCTTATAAAATGTCTCGTAAATTAAGTGCCATATAAAACTATAGCCCAGTAAGCGTATTTATACAAGAGAAAAGAAGACGTATACCCACAAAGAAACTCAGATATATGTTGACAAATGCATAGATAAACAAATTGTGATATACCCATATAATGGAATACCACTCAGCAAAAAATGAACAAACTACTAATGCAAGTTAAATGAATCTCAAAAGCATTGCATATATAGAGATTAACTTCCTGAAGGGCAGAGTGATGACCTCCCAAAACCTGTTTCTCCAAAAAAGCAATGAGAACACTGGCAAAAGTTGTCAAAATCAACTCTTGAGAACTCTGGATATTTACCAAAGTCTTGCAACAGTTCTAGGAAAATTAATCCATTTATTCAAGTAAACATGTCACAATGTTGCTAAAAGGAGTGAGCTTTGTGTCTTTTTTTTGTGTGTGAGTAGATCAGCCCTGTGCTAACATCTGCCAATCCTCCTCTTTTTTTTTTTTGCTGAGGAAGACTGGCCCTGGGCTAACATCCATGCCCACCTTCCTCCACTTTATATGGGATGCCACCACAGCATAGTTTGCCAGGCGGTGCATCGCTGCGCATCCGGATCCGAACTGGCGAACCCCTGGCTGCTGCAGCGGAGCACCCGCACTTAACCGCTTGTGCCACCGGGCCAGCCCCTGTGTCCTTTTTACATTCCCTATCCCCACCCCTCTCCCTACCTGCACAGCAGCCTTGACAACTTGAATTATGATTTCATGGCTGAGCACATTCGTCAAACTGCACTAAAATTATTATATTTTATTGTAAGTAAATTTACCTGCATAAATTTGATTTAAAGGTAAGTTTCGCTTTCCTCACAGTCAACCAGATCAAATTATTCACTGGATTATTAATACTGAGGTACGAATAAAAACGACAACAGAGGCACAACGTTATCAGGGCTCTTCCCATACTTAAATTAAAACAGGACAAGAGCTAACCATTGAAGCTTAATTTGTCAAACCCTTTCTTCACCTGGAAAATTTTTAACTATTACATCAAGGATGGAATCCAGAAAGAAATCTGTTTATCTCTTATCTCTTCTCTTCTCTTTGTTTCTGGTATCAAGGAAGCTGAGATAAAAAAAAAAAATAAGAAAATGAATGAGAGGGCCAGCCCCGTGGCTTAGCGGTTGAGTGCGCACACTCCGCTGCTGGCGGCCCGGGTTCTGATCCCGGGCGTGCATAGACGCACCGCTTCTCTGGCCATGCTGAGGCCGCGTCCCACATACAGCAACTAGAAGTATGTGCAGCTATGACATACAACTATCTACTGGGGCTTTGGGGGGAAAAATAAATAAATAAAATTATAAAAAGAAAATGAATGAGAGAAGCAGCAGCAGAAGGAGAATTAGTTGGATGAAGAGTTTTAAGTAGTAAATAGGAGTGGTCAATGAAATACATAAAGGCTTTCTCAAGTCCTCACGAGTCTGTTCCTTGCTGAGTATTACATGCTCAGTGGCTTGGCCTATGACAGGGACATGGCAATCTGCAATCCCCCGCATTGCAACAGCAGAATGTCAAGGCCACGTTGCATCTACCTACTCACTTTCCCCTCCCTCTGGGGTTCCATGGTGGGCACAATGCAGGTAATATTGACCTCTCACTTGTCCTTTTGTGGACCTAACCCCAACAATCATTTCTACTGTGCTGGCCCACCCCTCTTAATGTTGACATGTTCTGACACTTACATAAAGCAACCTGCCCTCTTTGTGTCCACAAAGATTCAACTCACAGTGTCCCCACTCATCATCCTCAACTGCTACATTTTCACTTTCATCACAGTTATGAAGACATATTCCAGTGAAGGGCAGCACAAAGACTTCTCCACCTGCAGCTCCCCTGACAGCTGTTATTGTGTTTTATGGTGGCATGTGCATGAGACCAGCAAACGAACAGACTGTTGAACAAGTGAAAAATTGTGGCCGTGTTTGTATTTTTGTGGGTTCCATACTGAATCCATTTATCTACAGCCTGAGGAACAAGGATGTGGAACAGGCTTTGAGAACAGTGTTTATGAGAAACATTAGTACAATGGAGAAAAGTTCTATTTTGACAGTCTCCCCATGATAAAATAATGAGTTTCAAAAACAATAAAAAAGATATCCCTTGTTGGTGGTACCTGAATGCAATTCTCTTGGATAACAAAATATTTTTTATATATGCATAGTTTGGGATCAAATGAAAGTCTAATGGAAACGATTGAAAAAGTAGTTTGGAAATGATGATTGATAAGAAACACAAAAGCAGAAGTCAGCTGTTTATAATAATACAGAGTCATATTTTTAGTCTCCCTCAAGAACTCATTTCCACTTGATTACTTAGCAGATAAGTTCTTCATTTCACTTCCTAGGGCATCAATATTGAACACCACTGAGCTACTCTTACCAACAAGGGAAGTGCTTTATGATATATTTCTTGAATATGAAAATGATTTACTTTCATATGATATATTACATAGTTTCCTTTAACGAAAGCTGATTATCTTCTCAAAGAAACTCACATCTCTAATTTCAATGATTTTTCTCGCTGCATTTTGGTATATATTTGAGTCTACTTCTCTTGAATATAAAACCATATGTGTTTTATTTTTTCAAGAAAGAACTTAATGTTTTACATATTTTAATTCTTCTATGATTTGTTTCATTAGTTTCCTCAATCAAAACAGAATCCTTTCTCAATAAAGAATACTCACCTCTGATTTAGTATATTCTTCTCTTACAGAAGTTTTATATAATTTCCCCTACTACATAACTAACAGCTATTGTTATATAATTTTACATATTACCTTTTGGTTCCTGTCTACCCATAAATAATTTTACATAATAGTTCCTCAAGTCTGCATGAATTTGGTTTTAGTGTTTTAAAACTAAATAGTATTGCAAGAATATTCCGAATTGGTTGATGCTCTTTGAATTTGGATTCTTTTTAATTGTATAATATAACCGTGTTAATATGACATATTTAGTATGCCACATTCTTTTAATAATCAGGATGTTTTTATTTTTTTCCTTTTTTAGGAAGGAAGAAAAAGACAAATACTGTATAATCTCCCCTTTACATGGAATCTAAAAAAACTGAACTTGTTGAACCAGAGACTAGAATGGTGGTTGGCAGGGGTGGGGAAAGTGAGGAGATGTCAGTCAACTGGTACAAACTTCCAGTTATAAGATGAATAAGTTCTGGAGATCTAATGTACAGCATGGTGACTATAGTTAAAAATACTGTTTTTTTGTACTAGCAAGTGCTAAGAGAATGGATCTGAAATGATTTGGCCACCTCTAAGACAACAACAAAAGATTGTAATCATGTGAGATGATAGAGTGCTAACTAACCTTATTGTGATAATCATTTCACAATATATAGTTTTATGAAATCATCATGTTGTCCAACTTAAGCCTACACAATTTTATATGTCAATTATATCTCAACAAACCTGGAAAAAAAAAACTAGTCAATAAAATCTCAAGATTAAAATCATAAGGCTGTGTTCTCTGACAACAAACTAAGTTACAAATATGTAACAATGATATATCATTTAAAAGTCCAAATATAAGGTAATTAAGCACTCTCTTCTAAATAACCCATAAGTTAAAAAGTCACAGGGAATATTAAAAAGTATTGAAAACTGAACGATACAAAATACCAAATTTAGTGGGTTTCAGCTTAAGCAGTGTTTTGGTGAAATATGAGAAAAGAAGCAAGACTCAATCAATAATCCAAACTTTTATTTAAAAAAATGAGAAGATAAAAGATAATCCCAAGTAAATTCTAAATTTTTCAAAGCAGAGAGCATTCATTCTTTGCCTAGACTTGAGTCTGTGGACCAAGGCTTACAAGTCACAGGGAAGAAGCAGGCCCCAACAGCTCAGAGGCCACAAACTAGATCCACAAACTCAAGTCTAGGAAAAGAAAGATCACTCTATTCGTCTCTCTTCCCATTCCCACAGGGGCCATTACACAAGCACATTCACGAGAAACAGGAAACTACTACTGTGACCCACAGGTTCTGGCTTCACTTAGTAAGTCCAAGAGGTATGCAGAAGGGTGTTTCTTAAAGACTCCTAGCCCCAAAAGACAGATGGTAATAAGAATGGAATAAATTCAAGGAACTGAGCTGAGAGAATGTTTGTCCTGTTTACCATTGTAAACAAGAGTACACCAGCATTTCAGGGAGTATTAACGAGGACTTTTCACTTACAGCAGTTCTCCTCAAAATTTAAAGTGTTTACAAATCACCCAGGATTTGGTTAAAACAGAGATCTGTGTATGGTAGACCTGAGGCACAGAATGCAATGCTACGTTTCTAACAACCTCCAAGGTTAACGCTTTCGCTCCTGCTCCATGGACCACACATTGAGGAATAAGGGCCTAGGCTAATAAGTGCAGCTTATTTCTTCCCAGACATGAGCTTTTTAGCTGAGACACTTGTGTCATATCCAGAAAGAACACCAACACTCGTCATGAAAATGCAAAGACATTTGAGCCAAATATTTACAGTTATGGTTTATTGGAAATTGGAGGCATTGCCATCCTAGTGGCCATATGTCATCTGAGCACATTCTTCAAGGCCAGCTTTACATCTTTTTCTGCAGACTGTAGGTGAATGGATTAGGCACTGGGCTTAGAAAAGTATAGAAGACAGCTATTATTTTTGATTCTTCGATAGTCTTATCTGTTGGTGGTCTTACATACATGCAGAAGAGAGTTCCATAAGATAGAGTAACAGCCATCACTTGGGAACAACAGGTGGAGAATGCCTTGTGCCTTCCCTCTGCTGATTTGATCCAGAGGATGGCAGCAATAATGAAGGCACAGGACACCAGGATGATGGTGAGAGAGTTGGAGAGATTGAAGCCAGCTGGTATGAGCATGGCTGATCTTTGACATAAGTATCAGAGCAAGAAAGCTTCACGAGTGGCGAATCTGCACAGCAGATGTGGTTGATGACACTAGATCTACAGAAGGTCAAGTGGAAGGTCAGGATGGCCTGGAATAGCCCATCTGAGAAGCCACAGATGTAAGGAAATGTGGCTAAGCAGATGGAGACGCGCCTGGACATTTTCGCACTGTAGCGCAGAGGGTTGCATATGGCCAAGTAGCGGTCATAGGTCATTGCTGCCAGCATGTGACTCTCAGTCAGGAGAAGTGCAATGAATATGTCACACTGTGTAAAGCAGCCAGCGAAGGTGACGGTCTTCTTTTCTGGTAAGAAATTAGTCAACATCTGCGGGGTTGCGTTCGAGGTCTAGCACAAATCTACAAAGGCTAAATTAGTGAGGAAGAAGTCCATGGGCACGTGAAGGCGAGAGTCGAGTCTGATTAACACCATCATGCCCAGGTTTCCTATGAGGGTGACAAAGTCCACAACCAGAAACAGCACAAAGAGGAGAGGCTGGAGTTCGGGGCGATCTGCGAGCCCCAGGAGAATGAATTCTGTTATTGCACTCTCATTTGTGATGGACATTTTCTGAGAGTCTGTGCCTGCATTTGAAACAAATGCAAATAAAGCAGCATGAAGGTACAAATCACATTACCGACGACTGAAACAACTTTTCTCTAAACCTTCGTATGTCATTAAATGAATACCATCACAACCCAACTTTGTACTTCTACTAAGCCATGATTTCAGTTGCCACTGTAAGTATTCTATTTCTATCTGTATACCTACAGTTACACCTATAGGAATACCTGTAGATAACTATACTTATACCTTTTCCTATTTCCATATACAACCGTGGTACGTATTCCCTATATCCCTGCACTATTTTTTGCCTCTCGAACTCTACACATCCTATAAAACCTAGTTCAAAGCCCAGTCCTTTGTGAAGCATGCCTCACTCCACTCACATCGTGTGTGAGCTGGAATTAATCCCTTCAGGCTTTCTGCTTCCAGCGCACTCTATATACTGCTAATTTGTTCACTGGGACATTACATCATCATAGTGAATCTACTTTCTACTCATATTTTAGTTCTTCAGGGTGAGGGACAAAGTCCAGTTCACTATTGTACAGTGACTTCTCAGCATATGTTTATACACTGATTTTACAAAGAAAAGGAAAAAACAGTGTAAGCATGAAAAATGAATTACTTGCAATGTTTTACTCGTGTCTGTGTCTCCACGGAGCTTTTCATGATGTAATATGCTTAGGAGAATTAGTACTTTTGAACTTTAGTGTACAAAGCAGTTGCTTTGGAAGCTTGTTATTCAATAAAAGTCGCAGAACATTCATTTCATAAAGTCTTATGTGGGATACTGGGATCATCATATGCAACAATTATCCAGAAAATTCTGATGCAGATGTTCCCAGAATCACACTTTAAAAAAGCACTGTCACAGTGGTCCCATAAACATATGCCAAATGATTGAACAAATAATCATCAAATCAAATCAAATCTTACTTAGCATTTTGAGGACCATCTACAGCAATGATGTAATGTATTGATAAAGAAAAGGAGTAAGTTTTCATAGTTCGTATTTAAGTTATGAATCACAGCTTGTGTCTATTAGAGGTATTCCAAACCCTATGGCTTTTTATCTCCTTCATGTCACAACTAGAGCTGAATCCCCTCTTCCTTTCTCTTGAGATGCTTTTATTTTTTGCCCTTTCTCTCATACTTTGTTTCTTTTGAAACTCCTCGCAATTCTTGTTTCTTTTCAATAATGAGTCACTACAACTTACTATAGTATTAGTTTTAGAAAGATAGTGACAAATTCTTTTTTATGTGTGTGAGGAAGATCAGCCCTGAGCTAACAGCTATGACAATCCTCCTCTTTTTGCTGAGGAAGACTGGCCCTGGGCTAACATCCGTGCCCATCTTCCTCTACTTTATATGGGACGCCGCCACAGCATGGCCTGACAAGCGGTGCATCAGTGCATCATTGTGCGCCCGGGATCTGAACACGGGCCGCCAGCGGCGGAGTGTGCTCACTTAACCGCTACGCCACAAGGCCAGCTCGATAGTGACAAATTGTTTTGGTACCTATATCTCCGTTACCGAGAATTGTAAATACTTAATAAACAATTGTTGAATACACTAATAATTGTTATAGATGAAATATAATGACCCTTAACCATGAGTTACCACTTTTCCCCATTTGTAAGTGGGATTAACAGTATCGGTTCTGTCACCCTCTCAAGTCATGGTGGACATCAAGCTAGATATTCATAAACAAGTATTTATTGATGCTCAACATATCATGTGATTAGGCACTGCAGATGCAGAAATGAACAAAACCTTCAGACCCCCTGCCCTTCTGGCATTCACATTCTAGTTGACAGAGATAGACAGTATTGTGAGTAAGTAAACGGTGTTTCAAATGGCACTGTTATAGAAAAAAATAAAGAAAATGGGGTTTAGAGGAAAGGGTGTTCAAATTTTAAATAGTAACACCAACAAAGAACTCATGAAAAGTGACTTTTTTAGAAACAAACTGAAGGAGGAAGAGAACAAGCAATAAGGCTGTTGTAAGAAGGATGTTCTAAGGATAAAGATCAGATGCAAAGACACCGTATGCAATCTTTCTGTGAAACTGCTAGTGATGTGTGTGTACAGAGTTCATGCAGAAAATCCAGCTGAGATGTTCCCTAAAATGCAAATGTTTCACTTCATTGCAAGTCTGATTCATCTCTACCTCAGACTTTCCTTCCAAGAATGTCAATGGCCTTCCCTGGAGAAGAGGAGTCAGGGGTTAGTTGCAGTCCTTTCAAGAAATGTCTAGAAGGAAACACTCTGTAACCAGAATATTTATTTGTATGACAGCAGTGAGGTGACTTAGGAGATGTCTTCATGTTCTTCTACACCCAGAAAACCTCAGAGAGAGAACAAGTGGTGGTTACCAGAACAGAGAAAAATGGAAGGAAAAAGAACAGAATTTGGCAATTTCAGATGTATAAAGACACAGCAGGAAATAGGACTTGAGGGTTTCACTTGCAGAAGAACTCATTTGTTGCATGTCACTAATGACGGCCTGTGGGATCTGAAATAGTCTTGACTCACAAGCTCAGTGACCTGTGTGAGATCCAGAAATATCCAGATGAATAGAACGGAGCTACTGATAAGTGAAGAGGCAAAAATGACTGAATATTGTGTGTTTACAGAGAAGGAAGATCACAGCCAATCTGACTGCCTGAGTCAGGCCAGAGCAAAAGATGAACATCTTCTGAACAAGGCGCTTGTGGGTTTACTGGTTCACAACCAGGCAGAGCCTCTACCTGATGGAGAAAGAACCCAGAGAAGTAGCTCAAGGATAGTAGAAAGCTACAAACTGTGAAACCTGCAACTAGGACTAGCTACATAATATACACTGTCCAGGAGAAAATAAAATGTAAGGGATCCTTGTTCAAAAAATATTAAGAATTTCAAGACTGTGACAGCAGAGTATTAAACCAAACTTGAGGGACTTCTGAAAACACGGTCCTGTCAATGGCATAAGTTGCATGTCCATGAAGCCAGCCTTTCCTGGAACACATGGGCTATCAGAGCTGACAGTGGGGATGTGGAAGGAGAAGGAGAGCATCCTCACCCCTGCTAAAATAACGACTAGAAGAAGGAGAAGAAGGAAGAGGAGGGGGAGCATGACGTGGGTGGAGGGGAAGAAGAAGAAGGACGAAGAGGATGAGGAGGAGGAGAAGAGGAAGGGGGGGGAGAAAGCAGAAAAGGACGAGGAAGAAGGAGAAGAGAAAGAAGCTCCTAAGCAAGGATTTAGCCCTGGAGAGATCCTCTAGATGGTCACCCAGCTCAGTAGGCTAGCTTTTTCTGTTGGTCATTCAATTACAGGTGAATGAGAAAAGACTTTGTTTAAGAAAAAAAAGCAAGTAGAGCTATGGAAAAACTTTTAGCCACAACTCATTATAAGAATTGTCCTTAATTTTTTTTTTTTTACATGGATCTCTTGAAAAATCTAATGAAACTGTGGATCCTCAACTAAGTTAAAGCACACACTCAAAATTTTACCCCTCCCTCCAAAGATATAAGGGTCTCATAGATCACCTGGCTCTAACTATAGGAACTCCTGTTTTGGGGTGAGCGCCATCCTGTGCCTGAAAATGTCCTTACATTCGTGTGTGGTGAGCAGAATGTTTTCCTTCTTTGGTTCTTTTGAACCAGTGACAGGTCTACAAAATATTGTCCAGGAAGATCAACTGAAATTTCAATAAACCTGTTGCCAGGAAAGTTAGTTGAGGTTCAAACTCTGCTACTGAAAACAGAAGGGATTGCCTCAAAGCATTTTGAGGAAACAGGGTACACCAATGTTGAAATTGTCCTAGAGTTTTGTGGAAAATATGGTTTGTCGATTTATGCACGTAAAGGTGGAGATAAGGAATATGTTTGAAATGAACACTAGAAACATAATAACCAGTCACTTTTTAAGAAACAACCTTCCAGGTGACTTAAAATCTTGGTAGGGCCGGCCCTGTGGCTTGGTGGTTAAGTGCGTGCTCTGCCATGCTGGTGGCCCGGGTTCGGATCCTGGGTGCGCACCGAGGCACCACTTCTCCATTCATCCTGAGGCCGAGTCCCACGTGCAGCAACTGGAAGGATGTGCAGCTGCGACATACAGCTATCCGCTGGGGCTTTGGGGGGAAAAAAGAAAATAAATAAAATCTTTAAAAAAAAAAAAAAAAATCTTGGTAAATAGAACTGCTTCGTTTACTGGAAATGGGGAGATGCAGGAAAAAAAAAGACCAAAGGAGATTTTCATGTTGTCCTCGGGGACGTAAAGAGCTCTATGCCACTGCGAACTACAGATAAAGAAAAGCTGACTACTCTACTCTGTTTTCAGAATGACTTTCTGTTTGTAGTAAGGAAAGTAAATGGGCTACCTCCATCTCCTTCTCCTTGATCCCTCCTCCTGCTCCCTGCAATGGTAACTTAGAAATGTTCCACCAGATAATTAAGGAGAAGAAAGGCTTGAGATTCAAGTTGTAAGGTGCTTAGAGGCAAGTAGTCAGAAAATAATATCAATTCATGAGAGCATCTACAAGGAAAGAAAGTGTCCACAAATACAGTTCCAGAGTGAGAGGTGAGCCTAAAAGCCACCAGAATGTCTGGTGTGAACTGGACGTTTGCAGCTGAAGTAGATCAGCCCTCGTTACAGGCGTACACTGATGCCTGACTCATCAGCAGGACGGTCCTCATGATCAGACGCACATGAGGGGAGCACTATGCTGCTCACTGAGCTTTCTCTCTGTGTTTAGAGAAGAATTCCATCATTCCATCATGTAAACAAAGGATGTGGGTAGGTCTGGAACTACATTCAGCTCTGTCACCACCTTGCTCTCTGAGTGAAATTGGGTAACATTTAACTCAGTTGCAACTTTTTCAAAATAAATAAATCAAATTAGATGATGCGGGGCCTGCCCTAACATAGTGAATATCAAGGAGGCAAGTTATTTAACCTGTCCCGCACGGGGGTGACGGCCTGGCCCAGCAGGAGCCTCTCGGTGTGGATTGAGGCCTCGCTGTGCGCCTTCCAGTCCTGCTGGGTCCTGTGGGAGGAGTGTGAGGAGCAGGGCCCCCACATCGTGTACTGACAGTGCTACTGACGCGGGGCAGGGGTGGGGAGTGTTGTGGGCAGTAAAGCTTCCGCTACCCAGCGGGCTCTGTCCTCCCTTCCCTCAGGGCCCAGTCTCGTCCACTCCTGGACCCACCCAGACTCGCCTTGCTCTGACCCCACACACCCACCCCACCAAGATCTGCCTCCAAAGACATCCTTGGTTCTGCCCTGTCCTAACTCACCTCCCATGGTCCATCCCGGGAGAGACCCCAGTTCTGATTCCCTAAACCCACCTCCCCTAGGATCAAGCCCCAAAACACCACCATGTCCTCACTCTGTCAAACCCGTCTCCATGATCTGTGTCCCTCAGGGCACTTTCAGGTTGGGGCCCCACCCAAGCCCACCCCCAAGACATCACCAGATTCTAACCCCTAATCTCCCCTCCATCACCTATTTCTTTTGATATATAGTGCCCCAAGATTCCTCTGGGCTCTAAGCTCCCCAATTCACCCCCTTGCCATGTCCATCAAGGATCCTCAACCCACCCCCATACCCTGTTCCTCCCCAAGGAACTGCACTGGGCACTCCAAACCCCCTCTCAGAATCTTTCCATGAGTGTTGCAACCCCTAGGTGCACCCTCATAGTCTGCCCCTAATTTCTAATCACCCCAAACATACCCCCGAGATCCACTTCCCAAGACATCCCTTGTTCTAAGCACCTCAAATCCACCCCCTCATTGGTTTTCTCTTGGCTGTTTATCCAAAGTTCTCCTATACTCTGATAATATGAGCACCCCCAAAATTCTCCCCACAAGTGCTGAAACCCCACATTCACCACAAAACTCCAAGTTCTGACCATCAGGGGTCTTCCCTTTAATGGCCCACTAAAGGATCCCTCGTCCAAATCCCATGCCCCAAGTTGCCCCTCCCCCAAACTCTGCCCTCCCCTCACAGTTTGCTCCCCTAGACTCCTTCCATCCAGGTGCTCCCACAACCCATCCCCCATTCGTACCCCCAAAGAACACCATGTTCTGAAACTCCAAACCCTCAGGATGACGCCACTGCTCTCAGCCCAGCCCCTTATTCTGCATCCCTCTGAAAATACCCCTGCATGGTCTGTCTCTCAGTGCACCTCCTGACCCCAGTCCTCAGCCCTGGAATCCTCCCAGGAAGGCTTTGGCCCCCAGGACCATCCCATGATGACCCCACTAATGCCCTAGGTCCCTCCCCTGTGTTCTGACCTCCAAACTCCCTCCCCAAATACACTCTCCCAGGGTCACCTCATGAGGAACCCCTAGGACACCCCACCCTGGGGTTTTCAGACGCCCAGGAACCCACCCCCAGGTCCCATCCCATTGGTTGAGACATCAATGGGCAGTGATGTTCCCAAGGGCTACCCACGCCACCATGACCCAGCTGTCCACCCCCATCTCCCTCCATTCTGCTTGTAATTCATTCCAAGTTCGTTCCATCTCCCCAAACCTCTCTCAGCCTCTTCCTGGGACACACACCCCAGGAGCTTTCTTTGGGACCTGCGTTGAGGATGCCCTATAAGGCCTCTCCCATCCCGCCCTGTCCCTGAGGGGGCCTGGAGAGGGAGACTAGCCTCTTCAGGATAGGGAAGCTGGGCATCCTCCCAACTGTCTCCTCCCTCTGTCCTCATCCTCAGCCACCCTGGGCCCCTGCTGAAGGCAGGATTCTCTGCCTCACGCCATCATCCAGCCCCACAGACGTCAGGACCCCTGGCCAGCAGCCTGGACACGTCTCCCAGGACACGTCCTCCCAGTTTACCAACAAAACAAGCACGAGCTGCCAGAGCTTATCCACGTAGATGCTGAGTCCTCTCTTCTCTCAGTCCAAGGAACCATTCATTCTTCATTCCTTCAACCAGTCCCTGTTCACTGAGCATCTCCCACAGGCTCTCTCTGTCTCTGTCTCTCCCTGAGTCTCTGTCTCTGACTCACCTGCCAGCATCGTTCTTATGCAGGAATTTTCCAGAGTGGAAACTCGTTTATCTGTGGAGCGCTGAGCTCAACCCACCCATCTGCCACATCTGTCATTAGACAATGGGGGTGGGTGAATGCTCTGGCTATCCCCACCCACCCTGTCCCATGGTGTCCTGGGGAGTGGGCAGTGTCTCCAGCCCCATCCTGGGCCAGACGGTGGTGCTCAGCTGGGGGGACTGCCCCGCAGACAGGCCAAGATCCCCAGTTCACAAACATGCGAGTTGGACCCCCCGTGCTGTGTTACCCACTCCCGGCCCACACAGGCGGCCTCAACCTGTAGCATCAGCAAGAACCCCCAAGGTTAATCTCTAAAATATATAAAGAACTCATACAGCTCAACAACAAAAAACAGTAACAACCCAATTAAAAAATGGGCAAAAGACCTGAACAGACATTTCTCCAAAGAAGGTATACAGATGGCCAACAGGCACATGAAAAGATGTTCAACTTCATTAACTATCAGAGAAATGCAAATCAAAACTACAATGAGATATCACCTCAATCCCATCAGAATGACTATAATTAACAAGACAGGAAACAACAAGTGTTGGAGAGGATGTCAGGAGAAAAGAACTCTCATACACTGCTGGTGGGAGTGCAAACTGGTGCAGCCACTATGGAAAACAGTATCGAGATTCCTCAAAAAATTAAGAATAGAACTACCATACAATCCAGCTATTCCACTGCTGGGTATTTATCCAAAGAACACGAAAACACCAATGTGTAAAGATACATACACCCTGTGTTCATTGAAGCATTATTCACAATAGCAAGACTTGGAAGCAACCTAAGTGCCCTGCGAGGGATGAATGGATAAAGAAGATGTGGTGTATATACACAATAGAATACTACTCAGCCATAAGAAACAATGAAATCTAGCCATTTGTGACAACATGGATGGAAGTAGAGGGTATTATGCTGAGCAGAATGAGTCAGAGGGAGAAGGTCAAATACTGTATGATCTCACTCATAACTAGAAGATAAAAACAACAATGAACAACCACAGAGAGACAGAGATTGGATTGGTGGTTACCAGAGCAGAAGGAGGAAGGGAGGGGGGTGAAAGGGATGATTAGGCACATGTGTGTGGTGATGGATTGTAATTAGTATTTGGGTTGTGAACATGATGTAATCTATGCAGAAACAGAAGTATAATGATGTATGCCTGAAATTTATACAATGTTATAAACCAATGTCACCGCAATAAAAAATAAATAAATATATATAAAAAAAGATGTCAAGTGAAATAAGTCAGAGAGAGAAGGTCAAATACCGTATGATTTCCTTCACTAAGTAGTAGATAATAACAACAACAAACAAACACATAGAGACAGAGATTGGATTGGTGGTTACCAGGGGGAAGGGGGGAGGGACGAGGGTGAGAGGGATAATTCAGTACACGTGTGTGGTGATGGGTTGTAATTAGTATTTTGGTGGTGAACATGATGTAATCTATGCAGAAATAGAAGTATAATGATGTACACCTGAAAATTTTACAATGGTATAAACCAATGTTACTGCAATAAACAAAAAATTTTTTAAAAAATGGAAAAACAAAAAACAAAAACAAAACAAAAAAGATGTCAAGGGGCCGGCCAGGTGGTGCAAGCAGTTAAGTGTGCACGGTCCACTTCGGCGGCCCGGGGTTCGCAGGTTCGGATCCCGGGCGCGCACCGACACATTGCTTATCAAGCTATGCTGTGGCGGCATCCCATATAAAGTAGAGGAAAATGGTCACAGATGTTAGCCCAGGGCAAATCTTCCTCAGCAAAAAGAAGAGGATTGGCAAAGGATGTTAGCTCAGGGCAGGTCTTCCTCACAAAAAAGAAAAAAAAAAAAAAAAGGATGTCAGAAGATATATGAAAAACCCAAAACAAGAAGCCCCAAGAGGTTACAAAGTGATGAGGAGGAACTGCTTTTTCTTCTCACCAGGGGGCAGCGCGTCCAAGCTCAAGGGGCTGAGGGCTGCACCAAATTTAGAACCATGACGACTGCATCCCAGAGCTCAAAGGAGACCCACCCTGCACCACGGGGTCAGGGCGCTGCCAGCCACACACACACAGAAGGGATGTGGGACAAGCTGAGTCCCATATGCAACTGTAAGTGAGGAGGATGCACAAACCCCCACCACTCTTGGGCTGCTGACAAACCCAAAGGGCTCTCATTTAGACCAGACTAAGGTTTCCCCAGCCCCAAACCTTCCCTGGGACAGAAATTTCCCCTAGAACTCTCCAGAAATGTGCCCCACCCATTTGCACACTCTCAGGGGTGGGGAGCTCACTACCTCAAGTCTGTTAGAAATCCCACCTCCTTCCAGGAGTTGTAGGTAAACCTCTGTGCTCTCTGCTTGCCACTCCCCTACCCGGGGCACTGAGAGCACCAGAGAGGTCCCCCCACCCGTATTCACACACACCTCTGGAGTCTAGTCTCTCCCAAGCCCACCGTCCCCAATTTCTTCCACTTCTGGTTTTAAGTCATTCACGCATTCATTCCACAAACATGCATTGACCACCCACTATGTGCCCAGCTCTGGGCTGAAATCTAAGGAAACCACAGTGCACCACTTGGGATGTACCATGGAGAACAGGACATGCGAAAGATGTCTAATGTCACTGTCTTACTCTCAGACGACATTTGAGGGATAGCGATTGTGTCTCCTTTATTCACTGAGTTTACTAAGTGGGGAGCAGGTGTCTGGATAGGAATCGGGAAAATCCAGTCTCAGCCAACAGTTACAGTTAAATCAGTAAATCCAAAAAAGAAAAGTGAATGGGGTGCCTTTCCATCCATCAGCTGTATTACTCCCTATAAAGGGTCTCAAAAGCAATCTCTGTGCTTTTTTCCCCCCTCAGCCAAGAAAAGCATCCATGGAGCTCAAGTTTGAGGTGAAACCAGGCTCAGGGTCCACCTGTCCTCGTTGATCCTCGGATTTCTGTGTGAGCAGGTGAGTACCGTGTGGACCTGGTACCGACAGGTTCCATCAGCCTCTGCTGTGCAGAAGACCTGCCAGTGGGCTTTCCTGGGCTTGGGTTGTCACCACAAGGAGTCAGGAAGACTTTCGGGTTAAAAATGAAATTACTCGATTTTTTATAAAATACTCAAATGTTTAAAATCTAATTAGAATTCTTCTTTGCATCTGGTCCAAAACTAAGGTGATATAAAAAGATATACCTTACAAAGTCTTGCCCTCACCTTGTTTTCTTTCCATCCCATTCTCCTTCCTCTAGCCACCTATAGGTAATTACTTTGATTGGTTTATCATGCATTCTTACCGTTCTGGATTTTCTTTAAGTAAATGCAAGCAAATATATTTTCATTTCCCCTTTTACTTATACAAAACATTGTAGTACTCTATGCATTTTTCTCTGCCTTTTTTCCTTTAACATATACTGGAAATTTTTCTATTATTAGTGCATAGAGTACTTTGCTCTTTTTAGTGGTAAATAGTCTTAAAAACCAAGAGCTGGACACTAGGTATGCTCAGTGCCTCTGGAGTATCATTGCTTCTAAGACCTTTCAGTGGATATAGTAGTGTCAACTTAAAAAGCCAATTTGCCTGTTATTTCATCTGAAATTGAATTTATTTGGGAATAGCCAAAAGAATTGCAATTCAGGATATACATGCTATGGCAAACCACAGGCAAATCCAGAAAAGAAAGGAGGGGAGCTGCTTTTATAGAGAAGAGCAGGAGTAAGGAGGGGCTGTTCTAAAGGAAAATCCATTGGGAGAAAGTAAAGGTCAAGGCAGCAAAGGCTTCTCACTGGCTGAGCTGTGGCGTTTCTCGATGGCTGAGCTGCAGCATTTCTCGATGGCTGAGCTGCCACGTTTCTGGTTGGCTTAGCTGCAGCGTTTCTCGATGGCTGAGCTACAGCGTTTCTCGATGGTTGAGCTGCAACGTGTTTCGTTGGTTGAGCTGTGATGTTTCTCATTGGCTAGGATGTTGTCAGGTGGAAAAAAAAATCTTGCTTCAGTAATAAAGCAGTTTTACTTCGTGTCCAAGACACAAGTCTCTGTCACTTCCTGTTTGGTGTAATTGACAATATGCGAGAGGGTGTGAGAGCTCCCACTACAGGCCTTCCTGACTCCAATTTAGTTAAGGTTTCTTTTATCAATTTCTGCAGCAGAGAATACGTAATTTTTAAATCATGAGTTTAACATGATATTTCTAATTCAATTTAACTTTACAGTGGTTTTTTGCTTAATTTTCTTTGATTTTATATTAATCTCTTATATGTTATACTAAAAATATTGCCTCTGAATAGCATTAATTTATTTACTTAATGATATTCTCCTTCAGTGTATATAAAAAATTACACCCAGAAGAGTCGCTGTCTTTACGTAGCAATCTCGCTTCTGGAAATATACTCTGAATGTAAACCTCCCAAAATACAAGACCACATCTACACACGATGGTTATTCACAGAAGCATTATTTCCAACAGCAAAAGAAGAGAAACAACTCAAATGTCCTTCAGGAGGAAACCAGCTGAATTAGCAATATACTTAGTTTTAAACTCAAATGTCCTTCAGGAGGAAACCAGCTGAATTAGCAATATACTTAGTTTTAAAGTCCCGTGAAAGCATTCTTTTTCAAACTCTGTTGTAGTCATGTTTCCAGTTTATATGCAAATTCGGTTCATTTAGTTATTTGTTTTCCATTTTGAGGATTGTGGTTGTATTTTTAAAATACGGTTCCGAAGTCAAAACTGTATAATGAGCCATATTTAGGGAATTCTAAATTCAATTCCTGTCTCCTCTTCTCAATTATTGTCCTACCCTTCTTGGTTACCGTTTGTATTCATGTTTTATCCTTTCAGCGTTTCTTTTGCAAATATAAGAAAATAGGTGTGTGTATACGTAAAAATATACATATGCAAAATATATGTGTGTATATATGTACATATATTTATATATATGTATTATATAAAATACATTTGTATTTTACATACAATTACATACAATACATATACATATAAAATGCAAATGTATATACATTTATATGTATACATATACATATGTATATATCCTGGCCTTTCCCTTCTTTTAAAAAGGAATCATTCCATACACTTTTGTACCTTGATGTTTTTCTCCTTATATTTATTGGGGATAATTATCTCTATAACTACCTAGAGATCTTATCACTTTTCAATGGCTGCATGATTCTTCACTAGGTGAATATCCCATAGTTTATTCAACCAGTTCCTATTGATGGTCATTTGTGTTGTTTCTACTCCTTTGCTGTTATAAATAATGTCACAGTGAATAGTCTTAGAGGAATATTTTAGTATTTCTGTATCTTTGAGATGGATTCCTAGTAGTGGGAATGATGGAGAAAGGATAAATATTTTTGCAGTTTTGCTTGATTATGGTAAATTTTCTTCTGTAGGAGTTGTACCCCAGCAGTGTATGAAAGTGCCTTTCCAGACAGACTTTCCAACAAAGGATTTTTATTGATCTGAAAGATAAGAAATAGTATCAGTATTTACCATCTACATCTCTGTTCTGTGACTAAGATCATTGATGATTCTACCAAGAGTGTTGTCCTTGAAATGGAAGTGGTGGAAACCAGAGTGTCCTGTGTTGGGGACATGAGGAAATGAGACAGAGAATGCAAACACTTTGGCAGTGATGAGGGAGAGAGACTGGGAAGTAACTGGAAAGAAAACTATGCTCTTAGGATAGGTTTATTTCCCCAATACAAATACTGCACAGGGTTGAAATGGTGGGAGGAAGAGTCCAGGAGAGTGGGAGAGCTGGAAGGGGAAGGGTAGATAAGAGATCATCGATAGGCTTCAGATCCTAAAAAGGCAGGCGGGATGGAGCAAAGCACAGAGCTGCAGAGCACGGCCTTACAGAGAAGGGGAGACGGCTCCTGGTTTGTAACAGGAGAGGGAGGAAACCGTGGTGCAGGTTGTGATTTTGGTGACAAGACAGGAAAATGGACTCCTTAGGATGATTGCTTTGAGAAGTAAGAGGCAAGACCATCTGCTGAAAGTCAGAGTGTATTCATCGATACCTATTGCTGCATAGCAAATTATCCCAAACCTTAGTGACTTAAAACAACAATAACCATGTGTCATCTCACAGTTTTTGTGGTTCTGGAATTCAGGAGCAGCTTAGCTGGAAGGTTCTGTCTCAGGGACTTTCATGAGTTCACATCAAGATATCAGCTGGGGCTGCAGTCACCTGAAGGATTGACTTCCAAGGTGGTTCACTCACATGCTGGCACGGTGGTGCTGGCTGTTGGAGGCCTCAGTTCCTCTCCACGTAGGTCTCCCCACCAGGATGCTTGAGTGTCTTTGCAACATGGCAGTTGGCTTCCCTTAGAGCCAGCAGTCCAAGAGAACAAGGCGGAAGCTACAGTGCTTTCTAAGACCTAGCCTGAGAAGTCACCTCCACAATATTCTGTTGGTCACACAGGTCAGCCCTAATTCAATGTGAGTGTGACAACCAGGAGGCTCGAATCATTGAGGGCTATTTATGAAGCTGGTTACCATAGGGGAAAAGGTGACCATGTGAGAGATTTAGAGACATTAGAGAAGGTATGATGAGTAGGAAGCTTCAGAGACTTGTGGGATTGTCCTACAGGGTCAAGAGCTCTTTGCGTGGTGGAGACCATGTTTTTCTGGAGGTGGCAACGTGACATCTCTTGTGCAGGCTGGCCTGCCCAGATGTTGCCACGGAGCAGGCAGATTATTGGAATCATGCTTGGTTGGAGTTCTGCTGTACCAGAGTGAAGATAGGGGGTAGGGATAAGGAAATATGTTGAAATGAGACACAGTGAAATACAAGTTGGGTAAGTATGAAGTGAAGAGAGAAGGTAGTAGATGGACAACAATAAAGTAGGAGAGTGGGTAGACTGGAGCCATGTGTGGTAGAACACATGTCCTGAAAGGAGGAAATGAGTGAGCAGGGTAGATGTTTGGGAGTTTGGGTTCAGAGAGAGAAGTTTCTGAACTATTGTTCTAGATGGTAGAGCAGTGTTAGGTGATGACAAAGCCTGGGGTGGTAACCATGGAAATGTGTGGCCAAGATGGATGGGGACAAACTCCTAATACTGTGAGAGTCATCCTCATGGACGCTGACGTCATCCAAGTGAGGTGGGACTGGAGGTTGAAATAACAATGGGACTCAGGTGCCAAAGTCTCCGTGAACAGGGGTTGTAGCTGGGACTGTGATTGTGACAACCACGCGGATGGGAAGAATGTGCCCTGAGACTCAGGGAAGCCAAAGACTTAAAATGGGGGGAGCAGTAATGTATTGGTCATACCACTGGGGGCAGAAGACAAGTTTTGCCATCACATGGCCCTGAGTTCATCACCTGCTAAGCAAAATAAAGGCCCAGTATCAAATATATTACGTTTGAAGGAGGACATGACGGACGGGCTAAGACAGATTCGTCCTCAGTAACCTAGAGAGGGAGAGAGGCTGTGAATACTTTGTATTTTCCCATTTATTCCAGGGCCCTGTCCTGAGTGCTCTGTGGGGATAAGAGGAGGAGCATCCTGGTTCTCCACTGCCCTGTTGTTCACGAACATTTACTGAATCACAGGATGGCGGCCATGGTTCTGTCCCCGACTTGTGGTAAGTTCTTGGGTCCTTACAGGCCTCAGAGTCCAGGCGCTAAAGGCCCCTGCACCACAGGGGAGGGGGCTGAGCAGGGGAGGTGGGAGTGGAGCCCCAGGATCCATGAGGTCACTGATATCTGATTATGTGGTTCTTGGGATTTGGGACTTCAGTGGTTTGAGTGTCTGTGGAGATGTCACCTGTGCGGTGACTGTGTGGGATCTCATGAATTTTACCTCTAATTCCTTCTATAAACTTGATGAAGTAACAATGATGTCCCTCCGAACCTCAATTTCTTTATCTGTGAAATGGGAATAATCTGTGAACAGAGGGCATCCCTGGATTATTGTGACTCCTTCCTTCTTCTCCAGCTCAGTCTCCCCTGTACCCAGCCTCTCCTCGGAGAAGATGCACAGAGGAGGAAGGTCTTGTTCATGGCTTCCTGGCAAGCTGGTTACTGGTAAGTCAGATACTCCTTTCTCCAGATAATTATTCTTTTGACCAGAAATTGGACTTATCTTTTGTGGCCTGGAGCCTCACAGGCAAACCAGGTCCTCAGGCATCCCAGGATCTCCGAGCATCTGATGGAGGGTGAGGGGCTGTCCAGAAAATGTCAGCCTATGTCAACATTTTTTACATTTTCAAAGCTTCCTCCGGGGTCACCGTCTATATTGTGTTCTGCTGAGACTTTTAAAGGAAAGACATGACCGTGTCCTGTACTCAAGTAATTTATGACGGCTACTAGTGAGTATTTCTCTGTTTTCTTCAGTGTCCCAGCCTGTCAACCTTGGAGATTGAGAGAAATAAGATTACAGAGCCCACAGTCTTACTGGAAAAAGACAACTGTGTATGTGGTGGACATGCATCTAACCTTGGGAGTGGCTGGAAGTAAGTAGACTGGAGATGAGCATTGAGGGCTGAGCCTGGAAGCAAAGGAGAGCAGAGCTCAGCACCTGCCCGGACATCGTGTGTTTTGGGTTCCTCTTCCCTAGTTCTGTCATCCTCGGCCCTTTTCCTGTCAACATTGGTGAGGGTGGTCCTTGGCTAAGCCATGACGTTTGTGATGGTTTAAGACTTGGTGACCTTCGAGGATGTGGCTGTGGAGTTCACCCTGGAAGAGTGGGTATTGCTGGATGCTTCTCAGAGAACACTGTACAGGGATGTGATGCTGGAAAACTGCAGGAACCTCGCATCTCTTGGTAAGCCTGACATCATTCCTGCATTTATTTATTGACTCAGGTAACAAGGCTTTTTTTAATTCATGTAACATTCACAAAACAGAAAGACTGACCATTTTAACTATTTTAAATATACAGTTCAGTGGCTTTTAATAATGTCACAGTCTTGCGCAACCATCACCACTCTGTAATTCCAGAACCCTTTTATCACACCTATGATCATTAAGTAGTTACTCCCCAGTCCTGCCTACCCCCAGCCACTGGCTACCACTAATTTACTTTCTGTCTCTGTGGATTTACCTATTCTAGACATTGTATATAAATGAATCATACAATATATGGGCTTTGGTGTCTGGCTTCTTTTGTTCAGCATAATGTTTTTAAGATTCATCCATGTTGTAGTGTGTATCAGGCTTCGTTCCTTTTTATGGCTGAATGTATTCCATTGTGCATATATACCACTTGTTGTGTATCCACTCATCTGTTGATGGACATTTTAGCTATTGTGAATAGTGCTGCTACGAACATTCATGTACAAATTTTTCCTTGAACAGTTGTTTTCAGTTCTTTCAGGTATAAACTTAGGAATGGAATTACTGGGTCATATAGTCATTCTATGTTTTAACTTTTTGAGGAAGCTCTAAACTGTTTGGCAGAGTACCTGTTGTCTTGACATGAGTACAGCCATGATTGGCCGCTCCGTTGACCTACAGCCACCAGCACAAACAGAAATACAAAGCTGCTTTCTGTGTGGTGGGAACTGGCCCTTCTCCCACAGAGAGAGTCGCAAGTTGTAACATTTCAAGGCTCTTGGAGCGTCGTAGCACGGGATGGACTGGCCATCTGTGCCGGGCTGGGACGATAACCAAAGAGAACAATACACGTACACAACTACTGGGCTGGGATGTTAGCCAGGGGCCTCAGTGCACGTAAGCCACTGATAAC
>NW_026691439.1:0-102616 GCF_020826845.1 Diceros bicornis minor
CCCGTCAGAGGAGGAAGCAGCCTGGTAAACGGTGTGCCAGGCCTGAGATCTGGAGGCCTCCCACAGCCGGGTCCCTGTCCTGCCCAGGCCCCCCGAGGGAGGACGATGGTCGGGCAGTGGCGAGCGGGGTGGGGCTGGCGCCGAGCCTGCCCTTGGATGCCCCGGGGAAGGGCGCCGGGGGATGGGCTGCCCCTGGCCAGGTCTGAGGGACCGACCCAGCTCGGGGCTGTCGGGGGCAGAGAGAGAACCCCCCTCCGCCCTTTCCCTTCAGGTTCTTAGGGCTGGCCAAATCCTTCCCAAGACAGCTTGTCTGGAGAAAATCAGACCCAGCTGAAGAACATGTGTCCATGGGGGAAACCCGGGAAACTGAGTCTCCCCACACAATAGCAGAGATTCTCATCTTGCATCCTCTCCTGAGCTAATGACAAAGGTGGATGTCCCGGGTGGGTGGGCCTGTGGAATGGGAGAGGGGAGGAAGTCTATTGTCCTGCAGAGGGACATGGAAAGACTTGTCTGAAGCTTATCCCCTGCACTGGGGTCAGGTCGGGAAGGGACTGCACAGAGGTGAGCAGGAACCAACCGGCCTCTCTGTGGTGGGGCTGGCCCCGGGGCAGGCGTGGGGGTGATGGCTGGAAGTGGGATGGCGCGTGAGTTGGCACCAGCCAGCGGTGGAGGCAGAGACTCAGAGGTCAGGGATCTCTCTCTCTGTCTCTGTCTCTCTCTCTCTCCCTCAGGGAGCTGAGGAGAGTAAGGTGGCGCCCCCTGCCCACCTCGCCTACCTCTCCATGGGCCCTTCTTTCTCTGGCCGCTCCGGGAGCCCTGCGGGCTTGGGTTCAAGCCCCCACACACCGCACAAGCCAAGGGCGCATGCGCGACCGCCGGGGCCTAGGGCTGGCCTCGGGGGGCGGGGGGGTCCTCAGTGAAGGCCCCGCCCTCCCTCCAGGCTCTGACCCAGCTGCACCTCTTCCATCGCCGCCCTTCTGGACTCGGCTTCAGCTGTCTCCCTCCCCTCCCCCACTCCCACTCAGCTTGCAGGCCGCTTCCCTGCCTTGAAAGCATTGCTCTGGCCCTGAGGGCCACAGACCTACTGGGCTTCAAGCTCAAGGCTCTGCCTGGGCCTGCTGCTTCGGCCAGGGGCTCATTTTTTCCTGGAAAGACAAAGCCATGGCCTCACCCCACGCCTGCACTTTGCCACGGCAGGCAGCCCAGATGTAGGAAAGGCTCTGTGGAGTCAGAAGTGCCGAGACAGTCAGATGGCACCAGAGGGTTTGGGGGCCAGAGCGCAACTGGGCTAGCCCCTCCTCCCGGGAGTCGGGGAGGCCCGGCCTTACTAGTGCCAAGGCCACGGCTCCGGGGAGAAACCCGCCATGGAGGGCACGCGGGAGGCCCTCTGCCTGAGGTGGCAGGTGTCACGCCAGGGCCACTGCAAGCCTGGCTCGGCTTGCCTGCTTTCTCCAAAGGAGGCTGGCCGACCAGCCGAACCTGGCACCTGGGCCAGGCCCCTTCCAAGGGGACGAGTTCCAGAGGATAGAGCCCTGGGGGCGGCTGCCAAGTCTCCTGGGGCGTGTGCTGGGCCCCCGTCAGAGGAGGAAGCAGCCTGGTAAACGGTGTGCCAGGCCTGAGATCTGGAGGCCTCCCACAGCCAGGTCCCTGTCCTGCCCAGGCCCCCCGAGGGAGGACGATGGTCGGGCAGTGGCGAGCGGGGTGGGGCTGGCGCCGAGCCTGCCCTTGGATGCCCCGGGGAAGGCCGCCGGGGGATGGGCTGCCCCTGGCCAGGTCTGAGGGACCGACCCAGCTCGGGGCTGTCGGGGGCAGAGAGAGAACGCCCCTCCGCCCTTTCCCTTCAGGTTCTTAGGGCTGGCCAAATCCTTCCCAAGACAGCTTGTCTGTAGAAAATCAGACCCAGCTGAAAAACATGTGTCCATGGGGGAAACCCGGGAAACTGAGTCTCCCCACACAATAGCAGAGATTCTCATCTTGCATCCTCTCCTGAGCTAATGACAAAGGTGGATGTCCCGGGTGGGCCTGTGGAATGGGAGAGGGGAGGAAGTCTATTGTCCTGCAGAGGAACATGGAAAGACTTGTCTGAAGCTTATCCCCTGCACTGGGGTCAGGTCGGGAAGGGACGGCACAGAGGTGAGCAGGAACCAACCGGCCTCTCTGTGGTGGGGCTGGCCCCGGGGCAGGCGTGGGGGTGATGGCTGGAAGTGGGATGGCGCGTGAGTTGGCACCAGCCAGCGGTGGAGGCAGAGACTCAGAGGTCAGGGATCTCTCTCTCTGTCTCTGTCTCTCTCTCTCTCCCTCAGGGAGCTGAGGAGAGTAAGGTGGCGCCCCCTGCCCACCTCGCCTACCTCTCCATGGGCCCTTCTTTCTCTGGCCGCTCCGGGAGCCCTGCGGGCTTGGGTTCAAGCCCCCACACACCGCACAGGCCAAGGGCGCATGCGCGACCGCCGGGGCCTAGGGCTGGCCTCGGGGGGCGGGGGGGTCCTCAGTGAAGGCCCCGCCCTCCCTCCAGGCTCTGACCCAGCTGCAGCTCTTCCATCGCCGCCCTTCTGGACTCGGCTTCAGCTGTCTCCCTCCCCTCCCCCACTCCCACTCAGCTTGCAGGCCGCTTCCCTGCCTTGAAAGCATTGCTCTGGCCCTGAGGGCCACAGACCTACTGGGCTTCAAGCTCAAGGCTCTGCCTGGGCCTGCTGCTTCGGCCAGGGGCTCATTTTTTCCTGGAAAGACAAAGCCATGGCCTCACCCCACGCCTGCACTTTGCCACGGCAGGCAGCCCAGATGTAGGAAAGGCTCTGTGGAGTCAGAAGTGCCGAGACAGGCAGATGGCACCAGAGGGTTTGGGGGCCAGGGCGCAACTGGGCTAGCCCCTCCTCCCGGGAGTCGGGGAGGCCCGGCCTTCCTAGTGCCCAGGCCACGGCTCCGGGGAGAAACCCGCCATGGAGGGCACGCGGGAGGCCCTCTGCCTGAGGTGGCAGGTGTCACGCCAGGGCCACTGCAAGCCTGGCTCGGCTTGCCTGCTTTCTCCAAAGGAGGCTGGCCGACCAGCCGAACCTGGCACCTGGGCCAGGCCCCTTCCAAGGGGACGAGTTCCAGAGGATAGAGCCCTGGGGGCGGCTGCCAAGTCTCCTGGGGCGTGTGCTGGGCCCCCGTCAGAGGAGGAAGCAGCCTGGTAAACGGTGTGCCAGGCCTGAGATCTGGAGGCCTCCCACAGCCGGGTCCCTGTCCTGCCCAGGCCCCCCGAGGGAGGACGATGGTCAGGCAGTGGCGAGCGGGGTGGGGCTGGCGCCGAGCCTGCCCTTGGATGCCCCGGGGAAGGGCGCCGGGGGATGGGCTGCCCCTGGCCAGGTCTGAGGGACCGACCCAGCTCGGGGCTGTCGGGGGCAGAGAGAGAACCCCCCTCCGCCCTTTCCCTTCAGGTTCTTAGGGCTGGCCAAATCCTTCCCAAGACAGCTTGTCTGGAGAAAATCAGACCCAGCTGAAGAACATGTGTCCATGGGGGAAACCCGGGAAACTGAGTCTCCCCACACAATAGCAGAGATTCTCATCTTGCATCCTCTCCTGAGCTAATGACAAAGGTGGATGTCCCGGGTGGGTGGGCCTGTGGAATGGGAGAGGGGAGGAAGTCTATTGTCCTGCAGAGGGACATGGAAAGACTTGTCTGAAGCTTATCCCCTGCACTGGGGTCAGGTCGGGAAGGGACGGCACAGAGGTGAGCAGGAACCAACCGGCCTCTCTGTGGTGGGGCTGGCCCCGGGGCAGGCGTGGGGGTGATGGCTGGAAGTGGGATGGCGCGTGAGTTGGCACCAGCCAGCGGTGGAGGCAGAGACTCAGAGGTCAGGGATCTCTCTCTCTGTCTCTGTCTCTCTCTCTCTCCCTCAGGGAGCTGAGGAGAGTAAGGTGGCGCCCCCTGCCCACCTCGCCTACCTCTCCATGGGCCCTTCTTTCTCTGGCCGCTCCGGGAGCCCTGCGGGCTTGGGTTCAAGCCCCCACACACCGCACAAGCCAAGGGCGCATGCGCGACCGCCGGGGCCTAGGGCTGGCCTCGGGGGGCGGGGGGGTCCTCAGTGAAGGCCCCGCCCTCCCTCCAGGCTCTGACCCAGCTGCACCTCTTCCATCGCCGCCCTTCTGGACTCGGCTTCAGCTGTCTCCCTCCCCTCCCCCACTCCCACTCAGCTTGCAGGCCGCTTCCCTGCCTTGAAAGCATTGCTCTGGCCCTGAGGGCCACAGACCTACTGGGCTTCAAGCTCAAGGCTCTGCCTGGGCCTGCTGCTTCGGCCAGGGGCTCATTTTTTCCTGGAAAGACAAAGCCATGGCCTCACCCCACGCCTGCACTTTGCCACGGCAGGCAGCCCAGATGTAGGAAAGGCTCTGTGGAGTCAGAAGTGCCGAGACAGGCAGATGGCACCAGAGGGTTTGGGGGCCAGGGCGCAACTGGGCTAGCCCCTCCTCCCGGGAGTCGGGGAGGCCCGGCCTTCCTAGTGCCCAGGCCACGGCTCCGGGGAGAAACCCGCCATGGAGGGCACGCGGGAGGCCCTCTGCCTGAGGTGGCAGGTGTCACGCCAGGGCCACTGCAAGCCTGGCTCGGCTTGCCTGCTTTCTCCAAAGGAGGCTGGCCGACCAGCCGAACCTGGCACCTGGGCCAGGCCCCTTCCAAGGGGACGAGTTCCAGAGGATAGAGCCCTGGGGGCGGCTGCCAAGTCTCCTGGGGCGTGTGCTGGGCCCCCGTCAGAGGAGGAAGCAGCCTGGTAAACGGTGTGCCAGGCCTGAGATCTGGAGGCCTCCCACAGCCGGGTCCCTGTCCTGCCCAGGCCCCCCGAGGGAGGACGATGGTCGGGCAGTGGCGAGCGGGGTGGGGCTGGCGCCGAGCCTGCCCTTGGATGCCCCGGGGAAGGGCGCCGGGGGATGGGCTGCCCCTGGCCAGGTCTGAGGGACCGACCCAGCTCGGGGCTGTCGGGGGCAGAGAGAGAACCCCCCTCCGCCCTTTCCCTTCAGGTTCTTAGGGCTGGCCAAATCCTTCCCAAGACAGCTTGTCTGGAGAAAATCAGACCCAGCTGAAGAACATGTGTCCATGGGGGAAACCCGGGAAACTGAGTCTCCCCACACAATAGCAGAGATTCTCATCTTGCATCCTCTCCTGAGCTAATGACAAAGGTGGATGTCCCGGGTGGGTGGGCCTGTGGAATGGGAGAGGGGAGGAAGTCTATTGTCCTGCAGAGGGACATGGAAAGACTTGTCTGAAGCTTATCCCCTGCACTGGGGTCAGGTCGGGAAGGGACTGCACAGAGGTGAGCAGGAACCAACCGGCCTCTCTGTGGTGGGGCTGGCCCCGGGGCAGGCGTGGGGGTGATGGCTGGAAGTGGGATGGCGCGTGAGTTGGCACCAGCCAGCGGTGGAGGCAGAGACTCAGAGGTCAGGGATCTCTCTCTCTGTCTCTGTCTCTCTCTCTCTCCCTCAGGGAGCTGAGGAGAGTAAGGTGGCGCCCCCTGCCCACCTCGCCTACCTCTCCATGGGCCCTTCTTTCTCTGGCCGCTCCGGGAGCCCTGCGGGCTTGGGTTCAAGCCCCCACACACCGCACAAGCCAAGGGCGCATGCGCGACCGCCGGGGCCTAGGGCTGGCCTCGGGGGGCGGGGGGGTCCTCAGTGAAGGCCCCGCCCTCCCTCCAGGCTCTGACCCAGCTGCAGCTCTTCCATCGCCGCCCTTCTGGACTCGGCTTCAGCTGTCTCCCTCCCCTCCCCCACTCCCACTCAGCTTGCAGGCCGCTTCCCTGCCTTGAAAGCATTGCTCTGGCCCTGAGGGCCACAGACCTACTGGGCTTCAAGCTCAAGGCTCTGCCTGGGCCTGCTGCTTCGGCCAGGGGCTCATTTTTTCCTGGAAAGACAAAGCCATGGCCTCACCCCACGCCTGCACTTTGCCACGGCAGGCAGCCCAGATGTAGGAAAGGCTCTGTGGAGTCAGAAGTGCCGAGACAGGCAGATGGCACCAGAGGGTTTGGGGGCCAGGGCGCAACTGGGCTAGCCCCTCCTCCCGGGAGTCGGGGAGGCCCGGCCTTCCTAGTGCCCAGGCCACGGCTCCGGGGAGAAACCCGCCATGGAGGGCACGCGGGAGGCCCTCTGCCTGAGGTGGCAGGTGTCACGCCAGGGCCACTGCAAGCCTGGCTCGGCTTGCCTGCTTTCTCCAAAGGAGGCTGGCCGACCAGCCGAACCTGGCACCTGGGCCAGGCCCCTTCCAAGGGGACGAGTTCCAGAGGATAGAGCCCTGGGGGCGGCTGCCAAGTCTCCTGGGGCGTGTGCTGGGCCCCCGTCAGAGGAGGAAGCAGCCTGGTAAACGGTGTGCCAGGCCTGAGATCTGGAGGCCTCCCACAGCCGGGTCCCTGTCCTGCCCAGGCCCCCCGAGGGAGGACGATGGTCGGGCAGTGGCGAGCGGGGTGGGGCTGGCGCCGAGCCTGCCCTTGGATGCCCCGGGGAAGGGCGCCGGGGGATGGGCTGCCCCTGGCCAGGTCTGAGGGACCGACCCAGCTCGGGGCTGTCGGGGGCAGAGAGAGAACCCCCCTCCGCCCTTTCCCTTCAGGTTCTTAGGGCTGGCCAAATCCTTCCCAAGACAGCTTGTCTGGAGAAAATCAGACCCAGCTGAAGAACATGTGTCCATGGGGGAAACCCGGGAAACTGAGTCTCCCCACACAATAGCAGAGATTCTCATCTTGCATCCTCTCCTGAGCTAATGACAAAGGTGGATGTCCCGGGTGGGTGGGCCTGTGGAATGGGAGAGGGGAGGAAGTCTATTGTCCTGCAGAGGGACATGGAAAGACTTGTCTGAAGCTTATCCCCTGCACTGGGGTCAGGTCGGGAAGGGACTGCACAGAGGTGAGCAGGAACCAACCGGCCTCTCTGTGGTGGGGCTGGCCCCGGGGCAGGCGTGGGGGTGATGGCTGGAAGTGGGATGGCGCGTGAGTTGGCACCAGCCAGCGGTGGAGGCAGAGACTCAGAGGTCAGGGATCTCTCTCTCTGTCTCTGTCTCTCTCTCTCTCCCTCAGGGAGCTGAGGAGAGTAAGGTGGCGCCCCCTGCCCACCTCGCCTACCTCTCCATGGGCCCTTCTTTCTCTGGCCGCTCCGGGAGCCCTGCGGGCTTGGGTTCAAGCCCCCACACACCGCACAAGCCAAGGGCGCATGCGCGACCGCCGGGGCCTAGGGCTGGCCTCGGGGGGCGGGGGGGTCCTCAGTGAAGGCCCCGCCCTCCCTCCAGGCTCTGACCCAGCTGCAGCTCTTCCATCGCCGCCCTTCTGGACTCGGCTTCAGCTGTCTCCCTCCCCTCCCCCACTCCCACTCAGCTTGCAGGCCGCTTCCCTGCCTTGAAAGCATTGCTCTGGCCCTGAGGGCCACAGACCTACTGGGCTTCAAGCTCAAGGCTCTGCCTGGGCCTGCTGCTTCGGCCAGGGGCTCATTTTTTCCTGGAAAGACAAAGCCATGGCCTCACCCCACGCCTGCACTTTGCCACGGCAGGCAGCCCAGATGTAGGAAAGGCTCTGTGGAGTCAGAAGTGCCGAGACAGTCAGATGGCACCAGAGGGTTTGGGGGCCAGAGCGCAACTGGGCTAGCCCCTCCTCCCGGGAGTCGGGGAGGCCCGGCCTTCCTAGTGCCCAGGCCACGGCTCCGGGGAGAAACCCGCCATGGAGGGCACGCGGGAGGCCCTCTGCCTGAGGTGGCAGGTGTCACGCCAGGGCCACTGCAAGCCTGGCTCGGCTTGCCTGCTTTCTCCAAAGGAGGCTGGCCGACCAGCCGAACCTGGCACCTGGGCCAGGCCCCTTCCAAGGGGACGAGTTCCAGAGGATAGAGCCCTGGGGGCGGCTGCCAAGTCTCCTGGGGCGTGTGCTGGGCCCCCGTCAGAGGAGGAAGCAGCCTGGTAAACGGTGTGCCAGGCCTGAGATCTGGAGGCCTCCCACAGCCGGGTCCCTGTCCTGCCCAGGCCCCCCGAGGGAGGACGATGGTCGGGCAGTGGCGAGCGGGGTGGGGCTGGCGCCGAGCCTGCCCTTGGATGCCCCGGGGAAGGGCGCCGGGGGATGGGCTGCCCCTGGCCAGGTCTGAGGGACCGACCCAGCTCGGGGCTGTCGGGGGCAGAGAGAGAACCCCCCTCCGCCCTTTCCCTTCAGGTTCTTAGGGCTGGCCAAATCCTTCCCAAGACAGCTTGTCTGGAGAAAATCAGACCCAGCTGAAGAACATGTGTCCATGGGGGAAACCCGGGAAACTGAGTCTCCCCACACAATAGCAGAGATTCTCATCTTGCATCCTCTCCTGAGCTAATGACAAAGGTGGATGTCCCGGGTGGGTGGGCCTGTGGAATGGGAGAGGGGAGGAAGTCTATTGTCCTGCAGAGGGACATGGAAAGACTTGTCTGAAGCTTATCCCCTGCACTGGGGTCAGGTCGGGAAGGGACTGCACAGAGGTGAGCAGGAACCAACCGGCCTCTCTGTGGTGGGGCTGGCCCCGGGGCAGGCGTGGGGGTGATGGCTGGAAGTGGGATGGCGCGTGAGTTGGCACCAGCCAGCGGTGGAGGCAGAGACTCAGAGGTCAGGGATCTCTCTCTCTGTCTCTGTCTCTCTCTCTCTCCCTCAGGGAGCTGAGGAGAGTAAGGTGGCGCCCCCTGCCCACCTCGCCTACCTCTCCATGGGCCCTTCTTTCTCTGGCCGCTCCGGGAGCCCTGCGGGCTTGGGTTCAAGCCCCCACACACCGCACAAGCCAAGGGCGCATGCGCGACCGCCGGGGCCTAGGGCTGGCCTCGGGGGGCGGGGGGGTCCTCAGTGAAGGCCCCGCCCTCCCTCCAGGCTCTGACCCAGCTGCAGCTCTTCCATCGCCGCCCTTCTGGACTCGGCTTCAGCTGTCTCCCTCCCCTCCCCCACTCCCACTCAGCTTGCAGGCCGCTTCCCTGCCTTGAAAGCATTGCTCTGGCCCTGAGGGCCACAGACCTACTGGGCTTCAAGCTCAAGGCTCTGCCTGGGCCTGCTGCTTCGGCCAGGGGCTCATTTTTTCCTGGAAAGACAAAGCCATGGCCTCACCCCACGCCTGCACTTTGCCACGGCAGGCAGCCCAGATGTAGGAAAGGCTCTGTGGAGTCAGAAGTGCCGAGACAGTCAGATGGCACCAGAGGGTTTGGGGGCCAGAGCGCAACTGGGCTAGCCCCTCCTCCCGGGAGTCGGGGAGGCCCGGCCTTCCTAGTGCCCAGGCCACGGCTCCGGGGAGAAACCCGCCATGGAGGGCACGCGGGAGGCCCTCTGCCTGAGGTGGCAGGTGTCACGCCAGGGCCACTGCAAGCCTGGCTCGGCTTGCCTGCTTTCTCCAAAGGAGGCTGGCCGACCAGCCGAACCTGGCACCTGGGCCAGGCCCCTTCCAAGGGGACGAGTTCCAGAGGATAGAGCCCTGGGGGCGGCTGCCAAGTCTCCTGGGGCGTGTGCTGGGCCCCCGTCAGAGGAGGAAGCAGCCTGGTAAACGGTGTGCCAGGCCTGAGATCTGGAGGCCTCCCACAGCCGGGTCCCTGTCCTGCCCAGGCCCCCCGAGGGAGGACGATGGTCGGGCAGTGGCGAGCGGGGTGGGGCTGGCGCCGAGCCTGCCCTTGGATGCCCCGGGGAAGGGCGCCGGGGGATGGGCTGCCCCTGGCCAGGTCTGAGGGACCGACCCAGCTCGGGGCTGTCGGGGGCAGAGAGAGAACCCCCCTCCGCCCTTTCCCTTCAGGTTCTTAGGGCTGGCCAAATCCTTCCCAAGACAGCTTGTCTGGAGAAAATCAGACCCAGCTGAAGAACATGTGTCCATGGGGGAAACCCGGGAAACTGAGTCTCCCCACACAATAGCAGAGATTCTCATCTTGCATCCTCTCCTGAGCTAATGACAAAGGTGGATGTCCCGGGTGGGTGGGCCTGTGGAATGGGAGAGGGGAGGAAGTCTATTGTCCTGCAGAGGGACATGGAAAGACTTGTCTGAAGCTTATCCCCTGCACTGGGGTCAGGTCGGGAAGGGACTGCACAGAGGTGAGCAGGAACCAACCGGCCTCTCTGTGGTGGGGCTGGCCCCGGGGCAGGCGTGGGGGTGATGGCTGGAAGTGGGATGGCGCGTGAGTTGGCACCAGCCAGCGGTGGAGGCAGAGACTCAGAGGTCAGGGATCTCTCTCTCTGTCTCTGTCTCTCTCTCTCTCCCTCAGGGAGCTGAGGAGAGTAAGGTGGCGCCCCCTGCCCACCTCGCCTACCTCTCCATGGGCCCTTCTTTCTCTGGCCGCTCCGGGAGCCCTGCGGGCTTGGGTTCAAGCCCCCACACACCGCACAAGCCAAGGGCGCATGCGCGACCGCCGGGGCCTAGGGCTGGCCTCGGGGGGCGGGGGGGTCCTCAGTGAAGGCCCCGCCCTCCCTCCAGGCTCTGACCCAGCTGCACCTCTTCCATCGCCGCCCTTCTGGACTCGGCTTCAGCTGTCTCCCTCCCCTCCCCCACTCCCACTCAGCTTGCAGGCCGCTTCCCTGCCTTGAAAGCATTGCTCTGGCCCTGAGGGCCACAGACCTACTGGGCTTCAAGCTCAAGGCTCTGCCTGGGCCTGCTGCTTCGGCCAGGGGCTCATTTTTTCCTGGAAAGACAAAGCCATGGCCTCACCCCACGCCTGCACTTTGCCACGGCAGGCAGCCCAGATGTAGGAAAGGCTCTGTGGAGTCAGAAGTGCCGAGACAGTCAGATGGCACCAGAGGGTTTGGGGGCCAGAGCGCAACTGGGCTAGCCCCTCCTCCCGGGAGTCGGGGAGGCCCGGCCTTCCTAGTGCCCAGGCCACGGCTCCGGGGAGAAACCCGCCATGGAGGGCACGCGGGAGGCCCTCTGCCTGAGGTGGCAGGTGTCACGCCAGGGCCACTGCAAGCCTGGCTCGGCTTGCCTGCTTTCTCCAAAGGAGGCTGGCCGACCAGCCGAACCTGGCACCTGGGCCAGGCCCCTTCCAAGGGGACGAGTTCCAGAGGATAGAGCCCTGGGGGCGGCTGCCAAGTCTCCTGGGGCGTGTGCTGGGCCCCCGTCAGAGGAGGAAGCAGCCTGGTAAACGGTGTGCCAGGCCTGAGATCTGGAGGCCTCCCACAGCCGCGTCCCTGTCCTGCCCAGGCCCCCCGAGGGAGGACGATGGTCGGGCAGTGGCGAGCGGGGTGGGGCTGGCGCCGAGCCTGCCCTTGGATGCCCCGGGGAAGGCCGCCGGGGGATGGGCTGCCCCTGGCCAGGTCTGAGGGACCGACCCAGCTCGGGGCTGTCGGGGGCAGAGAGAGAACGCCCCTCCGCCCTTTCCCTTCAGGTTCTTAGGGCTGGCCAAATCCTTCCCAAGACAGCTTGTCTGTAGAAAATCAGACCCAGCTGAAAAACATGTGTCCATGGGGGAAACCCGGGAAACTGAGTCTCCCCACACAATAGCAGAGATTCTCATCTTGCATCCTCTCCTGAGCTAATGACAAAGGTGGATGTCCCGGGTGGGCCTGTGGAATGGGAGAGGGGAGGAAGTCTATTGTCCTGCAGAGGAACATGGAAAGACTTGTCTGAAGCTTATCCCCTGCACTGGGGTCAGGTCGGGAAGGGACGGCACAGAGGTGAGCAGGAACCAACCGGCCTCTCTGTGGTGGGGCTGGCCCCGGGGCAGGCGTGGGGGTGATGGCTGGAAGTGGGATGGCGCGTGAGTTGGCACCAGCCAGCGGTGGAGGCAGAGACTCAGAGGTCAGGGATCTCTCTCTCTGTCTCTGTCTCTCTCTCTCTCCCTCAGGGAGCTGAGGAGAGTAAGGTGGCGCCCCCTGCCCACCTCGCCTACCTCTCCATGGGCCCTTCTTTCTCTGGCCGCTCCGGGAGCCCTGCGGGCTTGGGTTCAAGCCCCCACACACCGCACAGGCCAAGGGCGCATGCGCGACCGCCGGGGCCTAGGGCTGGCCTCGGGGGGCGGGGGGGTCCTCAGTGAAGGCCCCGCCCTCCCTCCAGGCTCTGACCCAGCTGCAGCTCTTCCATCGCCGCCCTTCTGGACTCGGCTTCAGCTGTCTCCCTCCCCTCCCCCACTCCCACTCAGCTTGCAGGCCGCTTCCCTGCCTTGAAAGCATTGCTCTGGCCCTGAGGGCCACAGACCTACTGGGCTTCAAGCTCAAGGCTCTGCCTGGGCCTGCTGCTTCGGCCAGGGGCTCATTTTTTCCTGGAAAGACAAAGCCATGGCCTCACCCCACGCCTGCACTTTGCCACGGCAGGCAGCCCAGATGTAGGAAAGGCTCTGTGGAGTCAGAAGTGCCGAGACAGGCAGATGGCACCAGAGGGTTTGGGGGCCAGGGCGCAACTGGGCTAGCCCCTCCTCCCGGGAGTCGGGGAGGCCCGGCCTTCCTAGTGCCCAGGCCACGGCTCCGGGGAGAAACCCGCCATGGAGGGCACGCGGGAGGCCCTCTGCCTGAGGTGGCAGGTGTCACGCCAGGGCCACTGCAAGCCTGGCTCGGCTTGCCTGCTTTCTCCAAAGGAGGCTGGCCGACCAGCCGAACCTGGCACCTGGGCCAGGCCCCTTCCAAGGGGACGAGTTCCAGAGGATAGAGCCCTGGGGGCGGCTGCCAAGTCTCCTGGGGCGTGTGCTGGGCCCCCGTCAGAGGAGGAAGCAGCCTGGTAAACGGTGTGCCAGGCCTGAGATCTGGAGGCCTCCCACAGCCGGGTCCCTGTCCTGCCCAGGCCCCCCGAGGGAGGACGATGGTCGGGCAGTGGCGAGCGGGGTGGGGCTGGCGCCGAGCCTGCCCTTGGATGCCCCGGGGAAGGGCGCCGGGGGATGGGCTGCCCCTGGCCAGGTCTGAGGGACCGACCCAGCTCGGGGCTGTCGGGGGCAGAGAGAGAACCCCCCTCCGCCCTTTCCCTTCAGGTTCTTAGGGCTGGCCAAATCCTTCCCAAGACAGCTTGTCTGGAGAAAATCAGACCCAGCTGAAGAACATGTGTCCATGGGGGAAACCCGGGAAACTGAGTCTCCCCACACAATAGCAGAGATTCTCATCTTGCATCCTCTCCTGAGCTAATGACAAAGGTGGATGTCCCGGGTGGGTGGGCCTGTGGAATGGGAGAGGGGAGGAAGTCTATTGTCCTGCAGAGGGACATGGAAAGACTTGTCTGAAGCTTATCCCCTGCACTGGGGTCAGGTCGGGAAGGGACTGCACAGAGGTGAGCAGGAACCAACCGGCCTCTCTGTGGTGGGGCTGGCCCCGGGGCAGGCGTGGGGGTGATGGCTGGAAGTGGGATGGCGCGTGAGTTGGCACCAGCCAGCGGTGGAGGCAGAGACTCAGAGGTCAGGGATCTCTCTCTCTGTCTCTGTCTCTCTCTCTCTCCCTCAGGGAGCTGAGGAGAGTAAGGTGGCGCCCCCTGCCCACCTCGCCTACCTCTCCATGGGCCCTTCTTTCTCTGGCCGCTCCGGGAGCCCTGCGGGCTTGGGTTCAAGCCCCCACACACCGCACAAGCCAAGGGCGCATGCGCGACCGCCGGGGCCTAGGGCTGGCCTCGGGGGGCGGGGGGGTCCTCAGTGAAGGCCCCGCCCTCCCTCCAGGCTCTGACCCAGCTGCACCTCTTCCATCGCCGCCCTTCTGGACTCGGCTTCAGCTGTCTCCCTCCCCTCCCCCACTCCCACTCAGCTTGCAGGCCGCTTCCCTGCCTTGAAAGCATTGCTCTGGCCCTGAGGGCCACAGACCTACTGGGCTTCAAGCTCAAGGCTCTGCCTGGGCCTGCTGCTTCGGCCAGGGGCTCATTTTTTCCTGGAAAGACAAAGCCATGGCCTCACCCCACGCCTGCACTTTGCCACGGCAGGCAGCCCAGATGTAGGAAAGGCTCTGTGGAGTCAGAAGTGCCGAGACAGTCAGATGGCACCAGAGGGTTTGGGGGCCAGAGCGCAACTGGGCTAGCCCCTCCTCCCGGGAGTCGGGGAGGCCCGGCCTTACTAGTGCCAAGGCCACGGCTCCGGGGAGAAACCCGCCATGGAGGGCACGCGGGAGGCCCTCTGCCTGAGGTGGCAGGTGTCACGCCAGGGCCACTGCAAGCCTGGCTCGGCTTGCCTGCTTTCTCCAAAGGAGGCTGGCCGACCAGCCGAACCTGGCACCTGGGCCAGGCCCCTTCCAAGGGGACGAGTTCCAGAGGATAGAGCCCTGGGGGCGGCTGCCAAGTCTCCTGGGGCGTGTGCTGGGCCCCCGTCAGAGGAGGAAGCAGCCTGGTAAACGGTGTGCCAGGCCTGAGATCTGGAGGCCTCCCACAGCCAGGTCCCTGTCCTGCCCAGGCCCCCCGAGGGAGGACGATGGTCGGGCAGTGGCGAGCGGGGTGGGGCTGGCGCCGAGCCTGCCCTTGGATGCCCCGGGGAAGGCCGCCGGGGGATGGGCTGCCCCTGGCCAGGTCTGAGGGACCGACCCAGCTCGGGGCTGTCGGGGGCAGAGAGAGAACGCCCCTCCGCCCTTTCCCTTCAGGTTCTTAGGGCTGGCCAAATCCTTCCCAAGACAGCTTGTCTGTAGAAAATCAGACCCAGCTGAAAAACATGTGTCCATGGGGGAAACCCGGGAAACTGAGTCTCCCCACACAATAGCAGAGATTCTCATCTTGCATCCTCTCCTGAGCTAATGACAAAGGTGGATGTCCCGGGTGGGCCTGTGGAATGGGAGAGGGGAGGAAGTCTATTGTCCTGCAGAGGAACATGGAAAGACTTGTCTGAAGCTTATCCCCTGCACTGGGGTCAGGTCGGGAAGGGACGGCACAGAGGTGAGCAGGAACCAACCGGCCTCTCTGTGGTGGGGCTGGCCCCGGGGCAGGCGTGGGGGTGATGGCTGGAAGTGGGATGGCGCGTGAGTTGGCACCAGCCAGCGGTGGAGGCAGAGACTCAGAGGTCAGGGATCTCTCTCTCTGTCTCTGTCTCTCTCTCTCTCCCTCAGGGAGCTGAGGAGAGTAAGGTGGCGCCCCCTGCCCACCTCGCCTACCTCTCCATGGGCCCTTCTTTCTCTGGCCGCTCCGGGAGCCCTGCGGGCTTGGGTTCAAGCCCCCACACACCGCACAGGCCAAGGGCGCATGCGCGACCGCCGGGGCCTAGGGCTGGCCTCGGGGGGCGGGGGGGTCCTCAGTGAAGGCCCCGCCCTCCCTCCAGGCTCTGACCCAGCTGCAGCTCTTCCATCGCCGCCCTTCTGGACTCGGCTTCAGCTGTCTCCCTCCCCTCCCCCACTCCCACTCAGCTTGCAGGCCGCTTCCCTGCCTTGAAAGCATTGCTCTGGCCCTGAGGGCCACAGACCTACTGGGCTTCAAGCTCAAGGCTCTGCCTGGGCCTGCTGCTTCGGCCAGGGGCTCATTTTTTCCTGGAAAGACAAAGCCATGGCCTCACCCCACGCCTGCACTTTGCCACGGCAGGCAGCCCAGATGTAGGAAAGGCTCTGTGGAGTCAGAAGTGCCGAGACAGGCAGATGGCACCAGAGGGTTTGGGGGCCAGGGCGCAACTGGGCTAGCCCCTCCTCCCGGGAGTCGGGGAGGCCCGGCCTTCCTAGTGCCCAGGCCACGGCTCCGGGGAGAAACCCGCCATGGAGGGCACGCGGGAGGCCCTCTGCCTGAGGTGGCAGGTGTCACGCCAGGGCCACTGCAAGCCTGGCTCGGCTTGCCTGCTTTCTCCAAAGGAGGCTGGCCGACCAGCCGAACCTGGCACCTGGGCCAGGCCCCTTCCAAGGGGACGAGTTCCAGAGGATAGAGCCCTGGGGGCGGCTGCCAAGTCTCCTGGGGCGTGTGCTGGGCCCCCGTCAGAGGAGGAAGCAGCCTGGTAAACGGTGTGCCAGGCCTGAGATCTGGAGGCCTCCCACAGCCGGGTCCCTGTCCTGCCCAGGCCCCCCGAGGGAGGACGATGGTCGGGCAGTGGCGAGCGGGGTGGGGCTGGCGCCGAGCCTGCCCTTGGATGCCCCGGGGAAGGGCGCCGGGGGATGGGCTGCCCCTGGCCAGGTCTGAGGGACCGACCCAGCTCGGGGCTGTCGGGGGCAGAGAGAGAACCCCCCTCCGCCCTTTCCCTTCAGGTTCTTAGGGCTGGCCAAATCCTTCCCAAGACAGCTTGTCTGGAGAAAATCAGACCCAGCTGAAGAACATGTGTCCATGGGGGAAACCCGGGAAACTGAGTCTCCCCACACAATAGCAGAGATTCTCATCTTGCATCCTCTCCTGAGCTAATGACAAAGGTGGATGTCCCGGGTGGGTGGGCCTGTGGAATGGGAGAGGGGAGGAAGTCTATTGTCCTGCAGAGGGACATGGAAAGACTTGTCTGAAGCTTATCCCCTGCACTGGGGTCAGGTCGGGAAGGGACTGCACAGAGGTGAGCAGGAACCAACCGGCCTCTCTGTGGTGGGGCTGGCCCCGGGGCAGGCGTGGGGGTGATGGCTGGAAGTGGGATTGCGCGTGAGTTGGCACCAGCCAGCGGTGGAGGCAGAGACTCAGAGGTCAGGGATCTCTCTCTCTGTCTCTGTCTCTCTCTCTCTCCCTCAGGGAGCTGAGGAGAGTAAGGTGGCGCCCCCTGCCCACCTCGCCTACCTCTCCATGGGCCCTTCTTTCTCTGGCCGCTCCGGGAGCCCTGCGGGCTTGGGTTCAAGCCCCCACACACCGCACAAGCCAAGGGCGCATGCGCGACCGCCGGGGCCTAGGGCTGGCCTCGGGGGGCGGGGGGGTCCTCAGTGAAGGCCCCGCCCTCCCTCCAGGCTCTGACCCAGCTGCACCTCTTCCATCGCCGCCCTTCTGGACTCGGCTTCAGCTGTCTCCCTCCCCTCCCCCACTCCCACTCAGCTTGCAGGCCGCTTCCCTGCCTTGAAAGCATTGCTCTGGCCCTGAGGGCCACAGACCTACTGGGCTTCAAGCTCAAGGCTCTGCCTGGGCCTGCTGCTTCGGCCAGGGGCTCATTTTTTCCTGGAAAGACAAAGCCATGGCCTCACCCCACGCCTGCACTTTGCCACGGCAGGCAGCCCAGATTTAGGAAAGGCTCTGTGGAGTCAGAAGTGCCGAGACAGGCAGATGGCACCAGAGGGTTTGGGGGCCAGGGCGCCAGTGGGCTAGCCCCTCCTCCCGGGAGTCGGGGAGGCCCGGCCTTCCTAGTGCCCAGGCCACGGCTCCGGGGAGAAACCCGCCATGGAGGGCACGCGGGAGGCCCTCTGCCTGAGGTGGCAGGTGTCACGCCAGGGCCACTGCAAGCCTGGCTCGGCTTGCCTGCTTTCTCCAAAGGAGGCTGGCCGACCAGCCGAACCTGGCACCTGGGCCAGGCCCCTTCCAAGGGGACGAGTTCCAGAGGATAGAGCCCTGGGGGCGGCTGCCAAGTCTCCTGGGGCGTGTGCTGGGCCCCCGTCAGAGGAGGAAGCAGCCTGGTAAACGGTGTGCCAGGCCTGAGATCTGGAGGCCTCCCACAGCCGGGTCCCTGTCCTGCCCAGGCCCCCCGAGGGAGGACGATGGTCGGGCAGTGGCGAGCGGGGTGGGGCTGGCGCCGAGCCTGCCCTTGGATGCCCCGGGGAAGGGCGCCGGGGGATGGGCTGCCCCTGGCCAGGTCTGAGGGACCGACCCAGCTCGGGGCTGTCGGGGGCAGAGAGAGAACCCCCCTCCGCCCTTTCCCTTCAGGTTCTTAGGGCTGGCCAAATCCTTCCCAAGACAGCTTGTCTGGAGAAAATCAGACCCAGCTGAAGAACATGTGTCCATGGGGGAAACCCGGGAAACTGAGTCTCCCCACACAATAGCAGAGATTCTCATCTTGCATCCTCTCCTGAGCTAATGACAAAGGTGGATGTCCCGGGTGGGTGGGCCTGTGGAATGGGAGAGGGGAGGAAGTCTATTGTCCTGCAGAGGGACATGGAAAGACTTGTCTGAAGCTTATCCCCTGCACTGGGGTCAGGTCGGGAAGGGACTGCACAGAGGTGAGCAGGAACCAACCGGCCTCTCTGTGGTGGGGCTGGCCCCGGGGCAGGCGTGGGGGTGATGGCTGGAAGTGGGATGGCGCGTGAGTTGGCACCAGCCAGCGGTGGAGGCAGAGACTCAGAGGTCAGGGATCTCTCTCTCTGTCTCTGTCTCTCTCTCTCTCCCTCAGGGAGCTGAGGAGAGTAAGGTGGCGCCCCCTGCCCACCTCGCCTACCTCTCCATGGGCCCTTCTTTCTCTGGCCGCTCCGGGAGCCCTGCGGGCTTGGGTTCAAGCCCCCACACACCGCACAAGCCAAGGGCGCATGCGCGACCGCCGGGGCCTAGGGCTGGCCTCGGGGGGCGGGGGGGTCCTCAGTGAAGGCCCCGCCCTCCCTCCAGGCTCTGACCCAGCTGCAGCTCTTCCATCGCCGCCCTTCTGGACTCGGCTTCAGCTGTCTCCCTCCCCTCCCCCACTCCCACTCAGCTTGCAGGCCGCTTCCCTGCCTTGAAAGCATTGCTCTGGCCCTGAGGGCCACAGACCTACTGGGCTTCAAGCTCAAGGCTCTGCCTGGGCCTGCTGCTTCGGCCAGGGGCTCATTTTTTCCTGGAAAGACAAAGCCATGGCCTCACCCCACGCCTGCACTTTGCCACGGCAGGCAGCCCAGATGTAGGAAAGGCTCTGTGGAGTCAGAAGTGCCGAGACAGTCAGATGGCACCAGAGGGTTTGGGGGCCAGGGCGCAACTGGGCTAGCCCCTCCTCCCGGGAGTCGGGGAGGCCCGGCCTTCCTAGTGCCCAGGCCACGGCTCCGGGGAGAAACCCGCCATGGAGGGCACGCGGGAGGCCCTCTGCCTGAGGTGGCAGGTGTCACGCCAGGGCCACTGCAAGCCTGGCTCGGCTTGCCTGCTTTCTCCAAAGGAGGCTGGCCGACCAGCCGAACCTGGCACCTGGGCCAGGCCCCTTCCAAGGGGACGATTTCCAGAGGATAGAGCCCTGGGGGCGGCTGCCAAGTCTCCTGGGGCGTGTGCTGGGCCCCCGTCAGAGGAGGAAGCAGCCTGGTAAACGGTGTGCCAGGCCTGAGATCTGGAGGCCTCCCACAGCCGCGTCCCTGTCCTGCTCAGGCCCCCCGAGGGAGGACGATGGTCGGGCAGTGGCGAGCGGGGTGGGGCTGGCGCCGAGCCTGCCCTTGGATGCCCCGGGGAAGGCCGCCGGGGGATGGGCTGCCCCTGGCCAGGTCTGAGGGACCGACCCAGCTCGGGGCTGTCGGGGGCAGAGAGAGAACGCCCCTCCGCCCTTTCCCTTCAGGTTCTTAGGGCTGGCCAAATCCTTCCCAAGACAGCTTGTCTGTAGAAAATCAGACCCAGCTGAAAAACATGTGTCCATGGGGGAAACCCGGGAAACTGAGTCTCCCCACACAATAGCAGAGATTCTCATCTTGCATCCTCTCCTGAGCTAATGACAAAGGTGGATGTCCCGGGTGGGCCTGTGGAATGGGAGAGGGGAGGAAGTCTATTGTCCTGCAGAGGAACATGGAAAGACTTGTCTGAAGCTTATCCCCTGCACTGGGGTCAGGTCGGGAAGGGACGGCACAGAGGTGAGCAGGAACCAACCGGCCTCTCTGTGGTGGGGCTGGCCCCGGGGCAGGCGTGGGGGTGATGGCTGGAAGTGGGATGGCGCGTGAGTTGGCACCAGCCAGCGGTGGAGGCAGAGACTCAGAGGTCAGGGATCTCTCTCTCTGTCTCTGTCTCTCTCTCTCTCCCTCAGGGAGCTGAGGAGAGTAAGGTGGCGCCCCCTGCCCACCTCGCCTACCTCTCCATGGGCCCTTCTTTCTCTGGCCGCTCCGGGAGCCCTGCGGGCTTGGGTTCAAGCCCCCACACACCGCACAGGCCAAGGGCGCATGCGCGACCGCCGGGGCCTAGGGCTGGCCTCGGGGTGGGGGGGGGATCCTCAGTGAAGGCCCCGCCCTCCCTCCAGGCTCTGACCCAGCTGCAGCTCTTCCATCGCCGCCCTTCTGGACTCGGCTTCAGCTGTCTCCCTCCCCTCCCCCACTCCCACTCAGCTTGCAGGCCGCTTCCCTGCCTTGAAAGCATTGCTCTGGCCCTGAGGGCCACAGACCTACTGGGCTTCAAGCTCAAGGCTCTGCCTGGGCCTGCTGCTTCGGCCAGGGGCTCATTTTTTCCTGGAAAGACAAAGCCATGGCCTCACCCCACGCCTGCACTTTGCCACGGCAGGCAGCCCAGATGTAGGAAAGGCTCTGTGGAGTCAGAAGTGCCGAGACAGGCAGATGGCACCAGAGGGTTTGGGGGCCAGGGCGCAACTGGGCTAGCCCCTCCTCCCGGGAGTCGGGGAGGCCCGGCCTTCCTAGTGCCCAGGCCACGGCTCCGGGGAGAAACCCGCCATGGAGGGCACGCGGGAGGCCCTCTGCCTGAGGTGGCAGGTGTCACGCCAGGGCCACTGCAAGCCTGGCTCGGCTTGCCTGCTTTCTCCAAAGGAGGCTGGCCGACCAGCCTAACCTGGCACCTGGGCCAGGCCCCTTCCAAGGGGACGATTTCCAGAGGATAGAGCCCTGGGGGCGGCTGCCAAGTCTCCTGGGGCGTGTGCTGGGCCCCCGTCAGAGGAGGAAGCAGCCTGGTAAACGGTGTGCCAGGCCTGAGATCTGGAGGCCTCCCACAGCCGCGTCCCTGTCCTGCTCAGGCCCCCCGAGGGAGGACGATGGTCGGGCAGTGGCGAGCGGGGTGGGGCTGGCGCCGAGCCTGCCCTTGGATGCCCCGGGGAAGGCCGCCGGGGGATGGGCTGCCCCTGGCCAGGTCTGAGGGACCGACCCAGCTCGGGGCTGTCGGGGGCAGAGAGAGAACGCCCCTCCGCCCTTTCCCTTCAGGTTCTTAGGGCTGGCCAAATCCTTCCCAAGACAGCTTGTCTGTAGAAAATCAGACCCAGCTGAAAAACATGTGTCCATGGGGGAAACCCGGGAAACTGAGTCTCCCCACACAATAGCAGAGATTCTCATCTTGCATCCTCTCCTGAGCTAATGACAAAGGTGGATGTCCCGGGTGGGCCTGTGGAATGGGAGAGGGGAGGAAGTCTATTGTCCTGCAGAGGAACATGGAAAGACTTGTCTGAAGCTTATCCCCTGCACTGGGGTCAGGTCGGGAAGGGACGGCACAGAGGTGAGCAGGAACCAACCGGCCTCTCTGTGGTGGGGCTGGCCCCGGGGCAGGCGTGGGGGTGATGGCTGGAAGTGGGATGGCGCGTGAGTTGGCACCAGCCAGCGGTGGAGGCAGAGACTCAGAGGTCAGGGATCTCTCTCTCTGTCTCTGTCTCTCTCTCTCTCCCTCAGGGAGCTGAGGAGAGTAAGGTGGCGCCCCCTGCCCACCTCGCCTACCTCTCCATGGGCCCTTCTTTCTCTGGCCGCTCCGGGAGCCCTGCGGGCTTGGGTTCAAGCCCCCACACACCGCACAGGCCAAGGGCGCATGCGCGACCGCCGGGGCCTAGGGCTGGCCTCGGGGTGGGGGGGGGATCCTCAGTGAAGGCCCCGCCCTCCCTCCAGGCTCTGACCCAGCTGCAGCTCTTCCATCGCCGCCCTTCTGGACTCGGCTTCAGCTGTCTCCCTCCCCTCCCCCACTCCCACTCAGCTTGCAGGCCGCTTCCCTGCCTTGAAAGCATTGCTCTGGCCCTGAGGGCCACAGACCTACTGGGCTTCAAGCTCAAGGCTCTGCCTGGGCCTGCTGCTTCGGCCAGGGGCTCATTTTTTCCTGGAAAGACAAAGCCATGGCCTCACCCCACGCCTGCACTTTGCCACGGCAGGCAGCCCAGATGTAGGAAAGGCTCTGTGGAGTCAGAAGTGCCGAGACAGGCAGATGGCACCAGAGGGTTTGGGGGCCAGGGCGCAACTGGGCTAGCCCCTCCTCCCGGGAGTCGGGGAGGCCCGGCCTTCCTAGTGCCCAGGCCACGGCTCCGGGGAGAAACCCGCCATGGAGGGCACGCGGGAGGCCCTCTGCCTGAGGTGGCAGGTGTCACGCCAGGGCCACTGCAAGCCTGGCTCGGCTTGCCTGCTTTCTCCAAAGGAGGCTGGCCGACCAGCCTAACCTGGCACCTGGGCCAGGCCCCTTCCAAGGGGACGATTTCCAGAGGATAGAGCCCTGGGGGCGGCTGCCAAGTCTCCTGGGGCGTGTGCTGGGCCCCCGTCAGAGGAGGAAGCAGCCTGGTAAACGGTGTGCCAGGCCTGAGATCTGGAGGCCTCCCACAGCCGCGTCCCTGTCCTGCTCAGGCCCCCCGAGGGAGGACGATGGTCGGGCAGTGGCGAGCGGGGTGGGGCTGGCGCCGAGCCTGCCCTTGGATGCCCCGGGGAAGGCCGCCGGGGGATGGGCTGCCCCTGGCCAGGTCTGAGGGACCGACCCAGCTCGGGGCTGTCGGGGGCAGAGAGAGAACGCCCCTCCGCCCTTTCCCTTCAGGTTCTTAGGGCTGGCCAAATCCTTCCCAAGACAGCTTGTCTGTAGAAAATCAGACCCAGCTGAAAAACATGTGTCCATGGGGGAAACCCGGGAAACTGAGTCTCCCCACACAATAGCAGAGATTCTCATCTTGCATCCTCTCCTGAGCTAATGACAAAGGTGGATGTCCCGGGTGGGCCTGTGGAATGGGAGAGGGGAGGAAGTCTATTGTCCTGCAGAGGAACATGGAAAGACTTGTCTGAAGCTTATCCCCTGCACTGGGGTCAGGTCGGGAAGGGACGGCACAGAGGTGAGCAGGAACCAACCGGCCTCTCTGTGGTGGGGCTGGCCCCGGGGCAGGCGTGGGGGTGATGGCTGGAAGTGGGATGGCGCGTGAGTTGGCACCAGCCAGCGGTGGAGGCAGAGACTCAGAGGTCAGGGATCTCTCTCTCTGTCTCTGTCTCTCTCTCTCTCCCTCAGGGAGCTGAGGAGAGTAAGGTGGCGCCCCCTGCCCACCTCGCCTACCTCTCCATGGGCCCTTCTTTCTCTGGCCGCTCCGGGAGCCCTGCGGGCTTGGGTTCAAGCCCCCACACACCGCACAGGCCAAGGGCGCATGCGCGACCGCCGGGGCCTAGGGCTGGCCTCGGGGTGGGGGGGGGATCCTCAGTGAAGGCCCCGCCCTCCCTCCAGGCTCTGACCCAGCTGCAGCTCTTCCATCGCCGCCCTTCTGGACTCGGCTTCAGCTGTCTCCCTCCCCTCCCCCACTCCCACTCAGCTTGCAGGCCGCTTCCCTGCCTTGAAAGCATTGCTCTGGCCCTGAGGGCCACAGACCTACTGGGCTTCAAGCTCAAGGCTCTGCCTGGGCCTGCTGCTTCGGCCAGGGGCTCATTTTTTCCTGGAAAGACAAAGCCATGGCCTCACCCCACGCCTGCACTTTGCCACGGCAGGCAGCCCAGATGTAGGAAAGGCTCTGTGGAGTCAGAAGTGCCGAGACAGGCAGATGGCACCAGAGGGTTTGGGGGCCAGGGCGCAACTGGGCTAGCCCCTCCTCCCGGGAGTCGGGGAGGCCCGGCCTTCCTAGTGCCCAGGCCACGGCTCCGGGGAGAAACCCGCCATGGAGGGCACGCGGGAGGCCCTCTGCCTGAGGTGGCAGGTGTCACGCCAGGGCCACTGCAAGCCTGGCTCGGCTTGCCTGCTTTCTCCAAAGGAGGCTGGCCGACCAGCCTAACCTGGCACCTGGGCCAGGCCCCTTCCAAGGGGACGAGTTCCAGAGGATAGAGCCCTGGGGGCGGCTGCCAAGTCTCCTGGGGCGTGTGCTGGGCCCCCGTCAGAGGAGGAAGCAGCCTGGTAAACGGTGTGCCAGGCCTGAGATCTGGAGGCCTCCCACAGCCGGGTCCCTGTCCTGCCCAGGCCCCCCGAGGGAGGACGATGGTCGGGCAGTGGCGAGCGGGGTGGGGCTGGCGCCGAGCCTGCCCTTGGATGCCCCGGGGAAGGGCGCCGGGGGATGGGCTGCCCCTGGCCAGGTCTGAGGGACCGACCCAGCTCGGGGCTGTCGGGGGCAGAGAGAGAACCCCCCTCCGCCCTTTCCCTTCAGGTTCTTAGGGCTGGCCAAATCCTTCCCAAGACAGCTTGTCTGGAGAAAATCAGACCCAGCTGAAGAACATGTGTCCATGGGGGAAACCCGGGAAACTGAGTCACCCCACACAATAGCAGAGATTCTCATCTTGCATCCTCTCCTGAGCTAATGACAAAGGTGGATGTCCCGGGTGGGTGGGCCTGTGGAATGGGAGAGGGGAGGAAGTCTATTGTCCTGCAGAGAGACATGGAAAGACTTGTCTGAAGCTTATCCCCTGCACTGGGGTCAGGTCGGGAAGGGACTGCACAGAGGTGAGCAGGAACCAACCGGCCTCTCTGTGGTGGGGCTGGCCCCGGGGCAGGCGTGGGGGTGATGGCTGGAAGTGGGATGGCGCGTGAGTTGGCACCAGCCAGCGGTGGAGGCAGAGACTCAGAGGTCAGGGATCTCTCTCTCTGTCTCTGTCTCTCTCTCTCTCCCTCAGGGAGCTGAGCAGAGTAAGGTGGCGCCCCCTGCCCACCTCGCCTACCTCTCCATGGGCCCTTCTTTCTCTGGCCGCTCCGGGAGCCCTGCGGGCTTGGGTTCAAGCCCCCACACACCGCACAGGCCAAGGGCGCATGCGCGACCGCCGGGGCCTAGGGCTGGCCTCGGGGGGCGGGGGGGTCCTCAGTGAAGGCCCCGCCCTCCCTCCAGGCTCTGACCCAGCTGCAGCTCTTCCATCGCCGCCCTTCTGGACTCGGCTTCAGCTGTCTCCCTCCCCTCCCCCACTCCCACTCAGCTTGCAGGCCGCTTCCCTGCCTTGAAAGCATTGCTCTGGCCCTGAGGGCCACAGACCTACTGGGCTTCAAGCTCAAGGCTCTGCCTGGGCCTGCTGCTTCGGCCAGGGGCTCATTTTTTCCTGGAAAGACAAAGCCATGGCCTCACCCCACGCCTGCACTTTGCCACGGCAGGCAGCCCAGATGTAGGAAAGGCTCTGTGGAGTCAGAAGTGCCGAGACAGGCAGATGGCACCAGAGGGTTTGGGGGCCAGGGCGCAACTGGGCTAGCCCCTCCTCCCGGGAGTCGGGGAGGCCCGGCCTTCCTAGTGCCCAGGCCACGGCTCCGGGGAGAAACCCGCCATGGAGGGCACGCGGGAGGCCCTCTGCCTGAGGTGGCAGGTGTCACGCCAGGGCCACTGCAAGCCTGGCTCGGCTTGCCTGCTTTCTCCAAAGGAGGCTGGCCGACCAGCCGAACCTGGCACCTGGGCCAGGCCCCTTCCAAGGGGACGAGTTCCAGAGGATAGAGCCCTGGGGGCGGCTGCCAAGTCTCCTGGGGCGTGTGCTGGGCCCCCGTCAGAGGAGGAAGCAGCCTGGTAAACGGTGTGCCAGGCCTGAGATCTGGAGGCCTCCCACAGCCGGGTCCCTGTCCTGCCCAGGCCCCCCGAGGGAGGACGATGGTCGGGCAGTGGCGAGCGGGGTGGGGCTGGCGCCGAGCCTGCCCTTGGATGCCCCGGGGAAGGGCGCCGGGGGATGGGCTGCCCCTGGCCAGGTCTGAGGGACCGACCCAGCTCGGGGCTGTCGGGGGCAGAGAGAGAACCCCCCTCCGCCCTTTCCCTTCAGGTTCTTAGGGCTGGCCAAATCCTTCCCAAGACAGCTTGTCTGGAGAAAATCAGACCCAGCTGAAGAACATGTGTCCATGGGGGAAACCCGGGAAACTGAGTCTCCCCACACAATAGCAGAGATTCTCATCTTGCATCCTCTCCTGAGCTAATGACAAAGGTGGATGTCCCGGGTGGGTGGGCCTGTGGAATGGGAGAGGGGAGGAAGTCTATTGTCCTGCAGAGGGACATGGAAAGACTTGTCTGAAGCTTATCCCCTGCACTGGGGTCAGGTCGGGAAGGGACTGCACAGAGGTGAGCAGGAACCAACCGGCCTCTCTGTGGTGGGGCTGGCCCCGGGGCAGGCGTGGGGGTGATGGCTGGAAGTGGGATGGCGCGTGAGTTGGCACCAGCCAGCGGTGGAGGCAGAGACTCAGAGGTCAGGGATCTCTCTCTCTGTCTCTGTCTCTCTCTCTCTCCCTCAGGGAGCTGAGGAGAGTAAGGTGGCGCCCCCTGCCCACCTCGCCTACCTCTCCATGGGCCCTTCTTTCTCTGGCCGCTCCGGGAGCCCTGCGGGCTTGGGTTCAAGCCCCCACACACCGCACAGGCCAAGGGCGCATGCGCGACCGCCGGGGCCTAGGGCTGGCCTCGGGGGGCGGGGGGGTCCTCAGTGAAGGCCCCGCCCTCCCTCCAGGCTCTGACCCAGCTGCAGCTCTTCCATCGCCGCCCTTCTGGACTCGGCTTCAGCTGTCTCCCTCCCCTCCCCCACTCCCACTCAGCTTGCAGGCCGCTTCCCTGCCTTGAAAGCATTGCTCTGGCCCTGAGGGCCACAGACCTACTGGGCTTCAAGCTCAAGGCTCTGCCTGGGCCTGCTGCTTCGGCCAGGGGCTCATTTTTTCCTGGAAAGACAAAGCCATGGCCTCACCCCACGCCTGCACTTTGCCACGGCAGGCAGCCCAGATGTAGGAAAGGCTCTGTGGAGTCAGAAGTGCCGAGACAGTCAGATGGCACCAGAGGGTTTGGGGGCCAGAGCGCAACTGGGCTAGCCCCTCCTCCCGGGAGTCGGGGAGGCCCGGCCTTCCTAGTGCCCAGGCCACGGCTCCGGGGAGAAACCCGCCATGGAGGGCACGCGGGAGGCCCTCTGCCTGAGGTGGCAGGTGTCACGCCAGGGCCACTGCAAGCCTGGCTCGGCTTGCCTGCTTTCTCCAAAGGAGGCTGGCCGACCAGCCGAACCTGGCACCTGGGCCAGGCCCCTTCCAAGGGGACGAGTTCCAGAGGATAGAGCCCTGGGGGCGGCTGCCAAGTCTCCTGGGGCGTGTGATGGGCCCCCGTCAGAGGAGGAAGCAGCCTGGTAAATGGTGTGCCAGGCCTGAGATCTGGAGGCCTCCCACAGCCGCGTCCCTGTCCTGCCCAGGCCCCCCGAGGGAGGACGATGGTCGGGCAGTGGCGAGCGGGGTGGGGCTGGCGCCGAGCCTGCCCTTGGATGCCCCGGGGAAGGGCGCCGGGGGATGGGCTGCCCCTGGCCAGGTCTGAGGGACCGACCCAGCTCGGGGCTGTCGGGGGCAGAGAGAGAACCCCCCTCCGCCCTTTCCCTTCAGGTTCTTAGGGCTGGCCAAATCCTTCCCAAGACAGCTTGTCTGGAGAAAATCAGACCCAGCTGAAGAACATGTGTCCATGGGGGAAACCCGGGAAACTGAGTCACCCCACACAATAGCAGAGATTCTCATCTTGCATCCTCTCCTGAGCTAATGACAAAGGTGGATGTCCCGGGTGGGTGGGCCTGTGGAATGGGAGAGGGGAGGAAGTCTATTGTCCTGCAGAGAGACATGGAAAGACTTGTCTGAAGCTTATCCCCTGCACTGGGGTCAGGTCGGGAAGGGACTGCACAGAGGTGAGCAGGAACCAACCGGCCTCTCTGTGGTGGGGCTGGCCCCGGGGCAGGCGTGGGGGTGATGGCTGGAAGTGGGATGGCGCGTGAGTTGGCACCAGCCAGCGGTGGAGGCAGAGACTCAGAGGTCAGGGATCTCTCTCTCTGTCTCTGTCTCTCTCTCTCTCCCTCAGGGAGCTGAGCAGAGTAAGGTGGCGCCCCCTGCCCACCTCGCCTACCTCTCCATGGGCCCTTCTTTCTCTGGCCGCTCCGGGAGCCCTGCGGGCTTGGGTTCAAGCCCCCACACACCGCACAGGCCAAGGGCGCATGCGCGACGGCCGGGGCCTAGGGCTGGCCTCGGGGGGCGGGGGGGTCCTCAGTGAAGGCCCCGCCCTCCCTCCAGGCTCTGACCCAGCTGCAGCTCTTCCATCGCCGCCCTTCTGGACTCGGCTTCAGCTGTCTCCCTCCCCTCCCCCACTCCCACTCAGCTTGCAGGCCGCTTCCCTGCCTTGAAAGCATTGCTCTGGCCCTGAGGGCCACAGACCTACTGGGCTTCAAGCTCAAGGCTCTGCCTGGGCCTGCTGCTTCGGCCAGGGGCTCATTTTTTCCTGGAAAGACAAAGCCATGGCCTCACCCCACGCCTGCACTTTGCCACGGCAGGCAGCCCAGATGTAGGAAAGGCTCTGTGGAGTCAGAAGTGCCGAGACAGGCAGATGGCACCAGAGGGTTTGGGGGCCAGGGCGCAACTGGGCTAGCCCCTCCTCCCGGGAGTCGGGGAGGCCCGGCCTTCCTAGTGCCCAGGCCACGGCTCCGGGGAGAAACCCGCCATGGAGGGCACGCGGGAGGCCCTCTGCCTGAGGTGGCAGGTGTCACGCCAGGGCCACTGCAAGCCTGGCTCGGCTTGCCTGCTTTCTCCAAAGGAGGCTGGCCGACCAGCCGAACCTGGCACCTGGGCCAGGCCCCTTCCAAGGGGACGAGTTCCAGAGGATAGAGCCCTGGGGGCGGCTGCCAAGTCTCCTGGGGCGTGTGCTGGGCCCCCGTCAGAGGAGGAAGCAGCCTGGTAAACGGTGTGCCAGGCCTGAGATCTGGAGGCCTCCCACAGCCAGGTCCCTGTCCTGCCCAGGCCCCCCGAGGGAGGACGATGGTCGGGCAGTGGCGAGCGGGGTGGGGCTGGCGCCGAGCCTGCCCTTGGATGCCCCGGGGAAGGGCGCCGGGGGATGGGCTGCCCCTGGCCAGGTCTGAGGGACCGACCCAGCTCGGGGCTGTCGGGGGCAGAGAGAGAACCCCCCTCCGCCCTTTCCCTTCAGGTTCTTAGGGCTGGCCAAATCCTTCCCAAGACAGCTTGTCTGGAGAAAATCAGACCCAGCTGAAGAACATGTGTCCATGGGGGAAACCCGGGAAACTGAGTCTCCCCACACAATAGCAGAGATTCTCATCTTGCATCCTCTCCTGAGCTAATGACAAAGGTGGATGTCCCGGGTGGGTGGGCCTGTGGAATGGGAGAGGGGAGGAAGTCTATTGTCCTGCAGAGGGACATGGAAAGACTTGTCTGAAGCTTATCCCCTGCACTGGGGTCAGGTCGGGAAGGGACTGCACAGAGGTGAGCAGGAACCAACCGGCCTCTCTGTGGTGGGGCTGGCCCCGGGGCAGGCGTGGGGGTGATGGCTGGAAGTGGGATGGCGCGTGAGTTGGCACCAGCCAGCGGTGGAGGCAGAGACTCAGAGGTCAGGGATCTCTCTCTCTGTCTCTGTCTCTCTCTCTCTCCCTCAGGGAGCTGAGCAGAGTAAGGTGGCGCCCCCTGCCCACCTCGCCTACCTCTCCATGGGCCCTTCTTTCTCTGGCCGCTCCGGGAGCCCTGCGGGCTTGGGTTCAAGCCCCCACACACCGCACAGGCCAAGGGCGCATGCGCGACCGCCGGGGCCTAGGGCTGGCCTCGGGGGGCGGGGGGGTCCTCAGTGAAGGCCCCGCCCTCCCTCCAGGCTCTGACCCAGCTGCAGCTCTTCCATCGCCGCCCTTCTGGACTCGGCTTCAGCTGTCTCCCTCCCCTCCCCCACTCCCACTCAGCTTGCAGGCCGCTTCCCTGCCTTGAAAGCATTGCTCTGGCCCTGAGGGCCACAGACCTACTGGGCTTCAAGCTCAAGGCTCTGCCTGGGCCTGCTGCTTCGGCCAGGGGCTCATTTTTTCCTGGAAAGACAAAGCCATGGCCTCACCCCACGCCTGCACTTTGCCACGGCAGGCAGCCCAGATGTAGGAAAGGCTCTGTGGAGTCAGAAGTGCCGAGACAGGCAGATGGCACCAGAGGGTTTGGGGGCCAGGGCGCAACTGGGCTAGCCCCTCCTCCCGGGAGTCGGGGAGGCCCGGCCTTCCTAGTGCCCAGGCCACGGCTCCGGGGAGAAACCCGCCATGGAGGGCACGCGGGAGGCCCTCTGCCTGAGGTGGCAGGTGTCACGCCAGGGCCACTGCAAGCCTGGCTCGGCTTGCCTGCTTTCTCCAAAGGAGGCTGGCCGACCAGCCGAACCTGGCACCTGGGCCAGGCCCCTTCCAAGGGGACGAGTTCCAGAGGATAGAGCCCTGGGGGCGGCTGCCAAGTCTCCTGGGGCGTGTGCTGGGCCCCCGTCAGAGGAGGAAGCAGCCTGGTAAACGGTGTGCCAGGCCTGAGATCTGGAGGCCTCCCACAGCCAGGTCCCTGTACTGCCCAGGACCCCCGAGGGAGGACGATGGTCGGGCAGTGGCGAGCGGGGTGGGGCTGGCGCTGAGCCTGCCCTTGGATGCCCCGGGGAAGGGCGCCGGGGGATGGGCTGCCCCTGGCCAGGTCTGAGGGACCGACCCAGCTCGGGGCTGTCGGGGGCAGAGAGAGAACCCCCCTCCGCCCTTTCCCTTCAGGTTCTTAGGGCTGGCCAAATCCTTCCCAAGACAGCTTGTCTGGAGAAAATCAGACCCAGCTGAAGAACATGTGTCCATGGGGGAAACCCGGGAAACTGAGTCTCCCCACACAATAGCAGAGATTCTCATCTTGCATCCTCTCCTGAGCTAATGACAAAGGTGGATGTCCCGGGTGGGTGGGCCTGTGGAATGGGAGAGGGGAGGAAGTCTATTGTCCTGCAGAGGGACATGGAAAGACTTGTCTGAAGCTTATCCCCTGCACTGGGGTCAGGTCGGGAAGGGACTGCACAGAGGTGAGCAGGAACCAACCGGCCTCTCTGTGGTGGGGCTGGCCCCGGGGCAGGCGTGGGGGTGATGGCTGGAAGTGGGATGGCGCGTGAGTTGGCACCAGCCAGCGGTGGAGGCAGAGACTCAGAGGTCAGGGATCTCTCTCTCTGTCTCTGTCTCTCTCTCTCTCCCTCAGGGAGCTGAGCAGAGTAAGGTGGCGCCCCCTGCCCACCTCGCCTACCTCTCCATGGGCCCTTCTTTCTCTGGCCGCTCCGGGAGCCCTGCGGGCTTGGGTTCAAGCCCCCACACACCGCACAGGCCAAGGGCGCATGCGCGACCGCCGGGGCCTAGGGCTGGCCTCGGGGGGCGGGGGGGTCCTCAGTGAAGGCCCCGCCCTCCCTCCAGGCTCTGACCCAGCTGCAGCTCTTCCATCGCCGCCCTTCTGGACTCGGCTTCAGCTGTCTCCCTCCCCTCCCCCACTCCCACTCAGCTTGCAGGCCGCTTCCCTGCCTTGAAAGCATTGCTCTGGCCCTGAGGGCCACAGACCTACTGGGCTTCAAGCTCAAGGCTCTGCCTGGGCCTGCTGCTTCGGCCAGGGGCTCATTTTTTCCTGGAAAGACAAAGCCATGGCCTCACCCCACGCCTGCACTTTGCCACGGCAGGCAGCCCAGATGTAGGAAAGGCTCTGTGGAGTCAGAAGTGCCGAGACAGGCAGATGGCACCAGAGGGTTTGGGGGCCAGGGCGCAACTGGGCTAGCCCCTCCTCCCGGGAGTCGGGGAGGCCCGGCCTTCCTAGTGCCCAGGCCACGGCTCCGGGGAGAAACCCGCCATGGAGGGCACGCGGGAGGCCCTCTGCCTGAGGTGGCAGGTGTCACGCCAGGGCCACTGCAAGCCTGGCTCGGCTTGCCTGCTTTCTCCAAAGGAGGCTGGCCGACCAGCCGAACCTGGCACCTGGGCCAGGCCCCTTCCAAGGGGACGAGTTCCAGAGGATAGAGCCCTGGGGGCGGCTGCCAAGTCTCCTGGGGCGTGTGCTGGGCCCCCGTCAGAGGAGGAAGCAGCCTGGTAAACGGTGTGCCAGGCCTGAGATCTGGAGGCCTCCCACAGCCAGGTCCCTGTCCTGCCCAGGCCCCCCGAGGGAGGACGATGGTCGGGCAGTGGCGAGCGGGGTGGGGCTGGCGCCGAGCCTGCCCTTGGATGCCCCGGGGAAGGGCGCCGGGGGATGGGCTGCCCCTGGCCAGGTCTGAGGGACCGACCCAGCTCGGGGCTGTCGGGGGCAGAGAGAGAACCCCCCTCCGCCCTTTCCCTTCAGGTTCTTAGAGCTGGCCAAATCCTTCCCAAGACAGCTTGTCTGGAGAAAATCAGACCCAGCTGAAGAACATGTGTCCATGGGGGAAACCCGGGAAACTGAGTCTCCCCACACAATAGCAGAGATTCTCATCTTGCATCCTCTCCTGAGCTAATGACAAAGGTGGATGTCCCGGGTGGGTGGGCCTGTGGAATGGGAGAGGGGAGGAAGTCTATTGTCCTGCAGAGGGACATGGAAAGACTTGTCTGAAGCTTATCCCCTGCACTGGGGTCAGGTCGGGAAGGGACTGCACAGAGGTGAGCAGGAACCAACCGGCCTCTCTGTGGTGGGGCTGGCCCCGGGGCAGGCGTGGGGGTGATGGCTGGAAGTGGGATGGCGCGTGAGTTGGCACCAGCCAGCGGTGGAGGCAGAGACTCAGAGGTCAGGGATCTCTCTCTCTGTCTCTGTCTCTCTCTCTCTCCCTCAGGGAGCTGAGCAGAGTAAGGTGGCGCCCCCTGCCCACCTCGCCTACCTCTCCATGGGCCCTTCTTTCTCTGGCCGCTCCGGGAGCCCTGCGGGCTTGGGTTCAAGCCCCCACACACCGCACAGGCCAAGGGCGCATGCGCGACCGCCGGGGCCTAGGGCTGGCCTCGGGGGGCGGGGGGGTCCTCAGTGAAGGCCCCGCCCTCCCTCCAGGCTCTGACCCAGCTGCAGCTCTTCCATCGCCGCCCTTCTGGACTCGGCTTCAGCTGTCTCCCTCCCCTCCCCCACTCCCACTCAGCTTGCAGGCCGCTTCCCTGCCTTGAAAGCATTGCTCTGGCCCTGAGGGCCACAGACCTACTGGGCTTCAAGCTCAAGGCTCTGCCTGGGCCTGCTGCTTCGGCCAGGGGCTCATTTTTTCCTGGAAAGACAAAGCCATGGCCTCACCCCACGCCTGCACTTTGCCACGGCAGGCAGCCCAGATGTAGGAAAGGCTCTGTGGAGTCAGAAGTGCCGAGACAGGCAGATGGCACCAGAGGGTTTGGGGGCCAGGGCGCAACTGGGCTAGCCCCTCCTCCCGGGAGTCGGGGAGGCCCGGCCTTCCTAGTGCCCAGGCCACGGCTCCGGGGAGAAACCCGCCATGGAGGGCACGCGGGAGGCCCTCTGCCTGAGGTGGCAGGTGTCACGCCAGGGCCACTGCAAGCCTGGCTCGGCTTGCCTGCTTTCTCCAAAGGAGGCTGGCCGACCAGCCGAACCTGGCACCTGGGCCAGGCCCCTTCCAAGGGGACGAGTTCCAGAGGATAGAGCCCTGGGGGCGGCTGCCAAGTCTCCTGGGGCGTGTGCTGGGCCCCCGTCAGAGGAGGAAGCAGCCTGGTAAACGGTGTGCCAGGCCTGAGATCTGGAGGCCTCCCACAGCCAGGTCCCTGTCCTGCCCAGGCCCCCCGAGGGAGGACGATGGTCGGGCAGTGGCGAGCGGGGTGGGGCTGGCGCCGAGCCTGCCCTTGGATGCCCCGGGGAAGGGCGCCGGGGGATGGGCTGCCCCTGGCCAGGTCTGAGGGACCGACCCAGCTCGGGGCTGTCGGGGGCAGAGAGAGAACCCCCCTCCGCCCTTTCCCTTCAGGTTCTTAGGGCTGGCCAAATCCTTCCCAAGACAGCTTGTCTGGAGAAAATCAGACCCAGCTGAAGAACATGTGTCCATGGGGGAAACCCGGGAAACTGAGTCTCCCCACACAATAGCAGAGATTCTCATCTTGCATCCTCTCCTGAGCTAATGACAAAGGTGGATGTCCCGGGTGGGTGGGCCTGTGGAATGGGAGAGGGGAGGAAGTCTATTGTCCTGCAGAGGGACATGGAAAGACTTGTCTGAAGCTTATCCCCTGCACTGGGGTCAGGTCGGGAAGGGACTGCACAGAGGTGAGCAGGAACCAACCGGCCTCTCTGTGGTGGGGCTGGCCCCGGGGCAGGCGTGGGGGTGATGGCTGGAAGTGGGATGGCGCGTGAGTTGGCACCAGCCAGCGGTGGAGGCAGAGACTCAGAGGTCAGGGATCTCTCTCTCTGTCTCTGTCTCTCTCTCTCTCCCTCAGGGAGCTGAGGAGAGTAAGGTGGCGCCCCCTGCCCACCTCGCCTACCTCTCCATGGGCCCTTCTTTCTCTGGCCGCTCCGGGAGCCCTGCGGGCTTGGGTTCAAGCCCCCACACACCGCACAGGCCAAGGGCGCATGCGCGACCGCCGGGGCCTAGGGCTGGCCTCGGGGGGCGGGGGGGTCCTCAGTGAAGGCCCCGCCCTCCCTCCAGGCTCTGACCCAGCTGCAGCTCTTCCATCGCCGCCCTTCTGGACTTGGCTTCAGCTGTCTCCCTCCCCTCCCCCACTCCCACTCAGCTTGCAGGCCGCTTCCCTGCCTTGAAAGCATTGCTCTGGCCCTGAGGGCCACAGACCTACTGGGCTTCAAGCTCAAGGCTCTGCCTGGGCCTGCTGCTTCGGCCAGGGGCTCATTTTTTCCTGGAAAGACAAAGCCATGGCCTCACCCCACGCCTGCACTTTGCCACGGCAGGCAGCCCAGATGTAGGAAAGGCTCTGTGGAGTCAGAAGTGCCGAGACAGGCAGATGGCACCAGAGGGTTTGGGGGCCAGGGCGCAACTGGGCTAGCCCCTCCTCCCGGGAGTCGGGGAGGCCCGGCCTTCCTAGTGCCCAGGCCACGGCTCCGGGGAGAAACCCGCCATGGAGGGCACGCGGGAGGCCCTCTGCCTGAGGTGGCAGGTGTCACGCCAGGGCCACTGCAAGCCTGGCTCGGCTTGCCTGCTTTCTCCAAAGGAGGCTGGCCGACCAGCCGAACCTGGCACCTGGGCCAGGCCCCTTCCAAGGGGACGAGTTCCAGAGGATAGAGCCCTGGGGGCGGCTGCCAAGTCTCCTGGGGCGTGTGCTGGGCCCCCGTCAGAGGAGGAAGCAGCCTGGTAAACGGTGTGCCAGGCCTGAGATCTGGAGGCCTCCCACAGCCAGGTCCCTGTCCTGCCCAGGCCCCCCGAGGGAGGACGATGGTCGGGCAGTGGCGAGCGGGGTGGGGCTGGCGCCGAGCCTGCCCTTGGATGCCCCGGGGAAGGGCGCCGGGGGATGGGCTGCCCCTGGCCAGGTCTGAGGGACCGACCCAGCTCGGGGCTGTCGGGGGCAGAGAGAGAACCCCCCTCCGCCCTTTCCCTTCAGGTTCTTAGGGCTGGCCAAATCCTTCCCAAGACAGCTTGTCTGGAGAAAATCAGACCCAGCTGAAGAACATGTGTCCATGGGGGAAACCCGGGAAACTGAGTCTCCCCACACAATAGCAGAGATTCTCATCTTGCATCCTCTCCTGAGCTAATGACAAAGGTGGATGTCCCGGGTGGGTGGGCCTGTGGAATGGGAGAGGGGAGGAAGTCTATTGTCCTGCAGAGGGACATGGAAAGACTTGTCTGAAGCTTATCCCCTGCACTGGGGTCAGGTCGGGAAGGGACTGCACAGAGGTGAGCAGGAACCAACCGGCCTCTCTGTGGTGGGGCTGGCCCCGGGGCAGGCGTGGGGGTGATGGCTGGAAGTGGGATGGCGCGTGAGTTGGCACCAGCCAGCGGTGGAGGCAGAGACTCAGAGGTCAGGGATCTCTCTCTCTGTCTCTGTCTCTCTCTCTCTCCCTCAGGGAGCTGAGCAGAGTAAGGTGGCGCCCCCTGCCCACCTCGCCTACCTCTCCATGGGCCCTTCTTTCTCTGGCCGCTCCGGGAGCCCTGCGGGCTTGGGTTCAAGCCCCCACACACCGCACAGGCCAAGGGCGCATGCGCGACCGCCGGGGCCTAGGGCTGGCCTCGGGGGGCGGGGGGGTCCTCAGTGAAGGCCCCGCCCTCCCTCCAGGCTCTGACCCAGCTGCAGCTCTTCCATCGCCGCCCTTCTGGACTCGGCTTCAGCTGTCTCCCTCCCCTCCCCCACTCCCACTCAGCTTGCAGGCCGCTTCCCTGCCTTGAAAGCATTGCTCTGGCCCTGAGGGCCACAGACCTACTGGGCTTCAAGCTCAAGGCTCTGCCTGGGCCTGCTGCTTCGGCCAGGGGCTCATTTTTTCCTGGAAAGACAAAGCCATGGCCTCACCCCACGCCTGCACTTTGCCACGGCAGGCAGCCCAGATGTAGGAAAGGCTCTGTGGAGTCAGAAGTGCCGAGACAGGCAGATGGCACCAGAGGGTTTGGGGGCCAGGGCGCAACTGGGCTAGCCCCTCCTCCCGGGAGTCGGGGAGGCCCGGCCTTCCTAGTGCCCAGGCCACGGCTCCGGGGAGAAACCCGCCATGGAGGGCACGCGGGAGGCCCTCTGCCTGAGGTGGCAGGTGTCACGCCAGGGCCACTGCAAGCCTGGCTCGGCTTGCCTGCTTTCTCCAAAGGAGGCTGGCCGACCAGCCGAACCTGGCACCTGGGCCAGGCCCCTTCCAAGGGGACGAGTTCCAGAGGATAGAGCCCTGGGGGCGGCTGCCAAGTCTCCTGGGGCGTGTGCTGGGCCCCCGTCAGAGGAGGAAGCAGCCTGGTAAACGGTGTGCCAGGCCTGAGATCTGGAGGCCTCCCACAGCCAGGTCCCTGTCCTGCCCAGGCCCCCCGAGGGAGGACGATGGTCGGGCAGTGGCGAGCGGGGTGGGGCTGGCGCCGAGCCTGCCCTTGGATGCCCCGGGGAAGGGCGCCGGGGGATGGGCTGCCCCTGGCCAGGTCTGAGGGACCGACCCAGCTCGGGGCTGTCGGGGGCAGAGAGAGAACCCCCCTCCGCCCTTTCCCTTCAGGTTCTTAGGGCTGGCCAAATCCTTCCCAAGACAGCTTGTCTGGAGAAAATCAGACCCAGCTGAAGAACATGTGTCCATGGGGGAAACCCGGGAAACTGAGTCTCCCCACACAATAGCAGAGATTCTCATCTTGCATCCTCTCCTGAGCTAATGACAAAGGTGGATGTCCCGGGTGGGTGGGCCTGTGGAATGGGAGAGGGGAGGAAGTCTATTGTCCTGCAGAGGGACATGGAAAGACTTGTCTGAAGCTTATCCCCTGCACTGGGGTCAGGTCGGGAAGGGACTGCACAGAGGTGAGCAGGAACCAACCGGCCTCTCTGTGGTGGGGCTGGCCCCGGGGCAGGCGTGGGGGTGATGGCTGGAAGTGGGATGGCGCGTGAGTTGGCACCAGCCAGCGGTGGAGGCAGAGACTCAGAGGTCAGGGATCTCTCTCTCTGTCTCTGTCTCTCTCTCTCTCCCTCAGGGAGCTGAGCAGAGTAAGGTGGCGCCCCCTGCCCACCTCGCCTACCTCTCCATGGGCCCTTCTTTCTCTGGCCGCTCCGGGAGCCCTGCGGGCTTGGGTTCAAGCCCCCACACACCGCACAGGCCAAGGGCGCATGCGCGACCGCCGGGGCCTAGGGCTGGCCTCGGGGGGCGGGGGGGTCCTCAGTGAAGGCCCCGCCCTCCCTCCAGGCTCTGACCCAGCTGCAGCTCTTCCATCGCCGCCCTTCTGGACTCGGCTTCAGCTGTCTCCCTCCCCTCCCCCACTCCCACTCAGCTTGCAGGCCGCTTCCCTGCCTTGAAAGCATTGCTCTGGCCCTGAGGGCCACAGACCTACTGGGCTTCAAGCTCAAGGCTCTGCCTGGGCCTGCTGCTTCGGCCAGGGGCTCATTTTTTCCTGGAAAGACAAAGCCATGGCCTCACCCCACGCCTGCACTTTGCCACGGCAGGCAGCCCAGATGTAGGAAAGGCTCTGTGGAGTCAGAAGTGCCGAGACAGGCAGATGGCACCAGAGGGTTTGGGGGCCAGGGCGCAACTGGGCTAGCCCCTCCTCCCGGGAGTCGGGGAGGCCCGGCCTTCCTAGTGCCCAGGCCACGGCTCCGGGGAGAAACCCGCCATGGAGGGCACGCGGGAGGCCCTCTGCCTGAGGTGGCAGGTGTCACGCCAGGGCCACTGCAAGCCTGGCTCGGCTTGCCTGCTTTCTCCAAAGGAGGCTGGCCGACCAGCCGAACCTGGCACCTGGGCCAGGCCCCTTCCAAGGGGACGAGTTCCAGAGGATAGAGCCCTGGGGGCGGCTGCCAAGTCTCCTGGGGCGTGTGCTGGGCCCCCGTCAGAGGAGGAAGCAGCCTGGTAAACGGTGTGCCAGGCCTGAGATCTGGAGGCCTCCCACAGCCGGGTCCCTGTCCTGCCCAGGCCCCCCGAGGGAGGACGATGGTCGGGCAGTGGCGAGCGGGGTGGGGCTGGCGCCGAGCCTGCCCTTGGATGCCCCGGGGAAGGCCGCCGGGGGATGGGCTGCCCCTGGCCAGGTCTGAGGGACCGACCCAGCTCGGGGCTGTCGGGGGCAGAGAGAGAACCCCCCTCCGCCCTTTCCCTTCAGGTTCTTAGGGCTGGCCAAATCCTTCCCAAGACAGCTTGTCTGGAGAAAATCAGACCCAGCTGAAGAACATGTGTCCATGGGGGAAACCCGGGAAACTGAGTCTCCCCACACAATAGCAGAGATTCTCATCTTGCATCCTCTCCTGAGCTAATGACAAAGGTGGATGTCCCGGGTGGGTGGGCCTGTGGAATGGGAGAGGGGAGGAAGTCTATTGTCCTGCAGAGGGACATGGAAAGACTTGTCTGAAGCTTATCCCCTGCACTGGGGTCAGGTCGGGAAGGGACTGCACAGAGGTGAGCAGGAACCAACCGGCCTCTCTGTGGTGGGGCTGGCCCCAGGGCAGGCGTGGGGGTGATGGCTGGAAGTGGGATGGCGCGTGAGTTGGCACCAGCCAGCGGTGGAGGCAGAGACTCAGAGGTCAGGGATCTCTCTCTCTGTCTCTGTCTCTCTCTCTCTCCCTCAGGGAGCTGAGGAGAGTAAGGTGGCGCCCCCTGCCCACCTCGCCTACCTCTCCATGGGCCCTTCTTTCTCTGGCCGCTCCGGGAGCCCTGCGGGCTTGGGTTCAAGCCCCCACACACCGCACAGGCCAAGGGCGCATGCGCGACGGCCGGGGCCAAGGGCTGGCCTCGGGGGGCGGGGGGGTCCTCAGTGAAGGCCCCGCCCTCCCTCCAGGCTCTGACCCAGCTGCAGCTCTTCCATCGCCGCCCTTCTGGACTCGGCTTCAGCTGTCTCCCTCCCCTCCCCCACTCCCACTCAGCTTGCAGGCCGCTTCCCTGCCTTGAAAGCATTGCTCTGGCCCTGAGGGCCACAGACCTACTGGGCTTCAAGCTCAAGGCTCTGCCTGGGCCTGCTGCTTCGGCCAGGGGCTCATTTTTTCCAGGAAAGACAAAGCCATGGCCTCACCCCACGCCTGCACTTTGCCACGGCAGGCAGCCCAGATGTAGGAAAGGCTCTGTGGAGTCAGAAGTGCCGAGACAGGCAGATGGCACCAGAGGGTTTGGGGGCCAGGGCGCAACTGGGCTAGCCCCTCCTCCCGGGAGTCGGGGAGGCCCGGCCTTCCTAGTGCCCAGGCCACGGCTCCGGGGAGAAACCCGCCATGGAGGGCACGCGGGAGGCCCTCTGCCTGAGGTGGCAGGTGTCACGCCAGGGCCACTGCAAGCCTGGCTCGGCTTGCCTGCTTTCTCCAAAGGAGGCTGGCCGACCAGCCGAACCTGGCACCTGGGCCAGGCCCCTTCCAAGGGGACGAGTTCCAGAGGATAGAGCCCTGGGGGCGGCTGCCAAGTCTCCTGGGGCGTGTGCTGGGCCCCCGTCAGAGGAGGAAGCAGCCTGGTAAACGGTGTGCCAGGCCTGAGATCTGGAGGCCTCCCACAGCCAGGTCCCTGTCCTGCCCAGGCCCCCCGAGGGAGGACGATGGTCGGGCAGTGGCGAGCGGGGTGGGGCTGGCGCCGAGCCTGCCCTTGGATGCCCCGGGGAAGGGCGCCGGGGGATGGGCTGCCCCTGGCCAGGTCTGAGGGACCGACCCAGCTCGGGGCTGTCGGGGGCAGAGAGAGAACCCCCCTCCGCCCTTTCCCTTCAGGTTCTTAGGGCTGGCCAAATCCTTCCCAAGACAGCTTGTCTGGAGAAAATCAGACCCAGCTGAAGAACATGTGTCCATGGGGGAAACCCGGGAAACTGAGTCTCCCCACACAATAGCAGAGATTCTCATCTTGCATCCTCTCCTGAGCTAATGACAAAGGTGGATGTCCCGGGTGGGTGGGCCTGTGGAATGGGAGAGGGGAGGAAGTCTATTGTCCTGCAGAGGGACATGGAAAGACTTGTCTGAAGCTTATCCCCTGCACTGGGGTCAGGTCGGGAAGGGACTGCACAGAGGTGAGCAGGAACCAACCGGCCTCTCTGTGGTGGGGCTGGCCCCGGGGCAGGCGTGGGGGTGATGGCTGGAAGTGGGATGGCGCGTGAGTTGGCACCAGCCAGCGGTGGAGGCAGAGACTCAGAGGTCAGGGATCTCTCTCTCTGTCTCTGTCTCTCTCTCTCTCCCTCAGGGAGCTGAGCAGAGTAAGGTGGCGCCCCCTGCCCACCTCGCCTACCTCTCCATGGGCCCTTCTTTCTCTGGCCGCTCCGGGAGCCCTGCGGGCTTGGGTTCAAGCCCCCACACACCGCACAGGCCAAGGGCGCATGCGCGACCGCCGGGGCCTAGGGCTGGCCTCGGGGGGCGGGGGGGTCCTCAGTGAAGGCCCCGCCCTCCCTCCAGGCTCTGACCCAGCTGCAGCTCTTCCATCGCCGCCCTTCTGGACTCGGCTTCAGCTGTCTCCCTCCCCTCCCCCACTCCCACTCAGCTTGCAGGCCGCTTCCCTGCCTTGAAAGCATTGCTCTGGCCCTGAGGGCCACAGACCTACTGGGCTTCAAGCTCAAGGCTCTGCCTGGGCCTGCTGCTTCGGCCAGGGGCTCATTTTTTCCTGGAAAGACAAAGCCATGGCCTCACCCCACGCCTGCACTTTGCCACGGCAGGCAGCCCAGATGTAGGAAAGGCTCTGTGGAGTCAGAAGTGCCGAGACAGGCAGATGGCACCAGAGGGTTTGGGGGCCAGGGCGCAAGTGGGCTAGCCCCTCCTCCCGGGAGTCGGGGAGGCCCGGCCTTCCTAGTGCCCAGGCCACGGCTCCGGGGAGAAACCCGCCATGGAGGGCACGCGGGAGGCCCTCTGCCTGAGGTGGCAGGTGTCACGCCAGGGCCACTGCAAGCCTGGCTCGGCTTGCCTGCTTTCTCCAAAGGAGGCTGGCCGACCAGCCGAACCTGGCACCTGGGCCAGGCCCCTTCCAAGGGGACGAGTTCCAGAGGATAGAGCCCTGGGGGCGGCTGCCAAGTCTCCTGGGGCGTGTGCTGGGCCCCCGTCAGAGGAGGAAGCAGCCTGGTAAACGGTGTGCCAGGCCTGAGATCTGGAGGCCTCCCACAGCCAGGTCCCTGTCCTGCCCAGGCCCCCCGAGGGAGGACGATGGTCGGGCAGTGGCGAGCGGGGTGGGGCTGGCGCCGAGCCTGCCCTTGGATGCCCCGGGGAAGGGCGCCGGGGGATGGGCTGCCCCTGGCCAGGTCTGAGGGACCGACCCAGCTCGGGGCTGTCGGGGGCAGAGAGAGAACCCCCCTCCGCCCTTTCCCTTCAGGTTCTTAGGGCTGGCCAAATCCTTCCCAAGACAGCTTGTCTGGAGAAAATCAGACCCAGCTGAAGAACATGTGTCCATGGGGGAAACCCGGGAAACTGAGTCTCCCCACACAATAGCAGAGATTCTCATCTTGCATCCTCTCCTGAGCTAATGACAAAGGTGGATGTCCCGGGTGGGTGGGCCTGTGGAATGGGAGAGGGGAGGAAGTCTATTGTCCTGCAGAGGGACATGGAAAGACTTGTCTGAAGCTTATCCCCTGCACTGGGGTCAGGTCGGGAAGGGACTGCACAGAGGTGAGCAGGAACCAACCGGCCTCTCTGTGGTGGGGCTGGCCCCGGGGCAGGCGTGGGGGTGATGGCTGGAAGTGGGATGGCGCGTGAGTTGGCACCAGCCAGCGGTGGAGGCAGAGACTCAGAGGTCAGGGATCTCTCTCTCTGTCTCTGTCTCTCTCTCTCTCCCTCAGGGAGCTGAGCAGAGTAAGGTGGCGCCCCCTGCCCACCTCGCCTACCTCTCCATGGGCCCTTCTTTCTCTGGCCGCTCCGGGAGCCCTGCGGGCTTGGGTTCAAGCCCCCACACACCGCACAGGCCAAGGGCGCATGCGCGACCGCCGGGGCCTAGGGCTGGCCTCGGGGGGCGGGGGGGTCCTCAGTGAAGGCCCCGCCCTCCCTCCAGGCTCTGACCCAGCTGCAGCTCTTCCATCGCCGCCCTTCTGGACTCGGCTTCAGCTGTCTCCCTCCCCTCCCCCACTCCCACTCAGCTTGCAGGCCGCTTCCCTGCCTTGAAAGCATTGCTCTGGCCCTGAGGGCCACAGACCTACTGGGCTTCAAGCTCAAGGCTCTGCCTGGGCCTGCTGCTTCGGCCAGGGGCTCATTTTTTCCTGGAAAGACAAAGCCATGGCCTCACCCCACGCCTGCACTTTGCCACGGCAGGCAGCCCAGATGTAGGAAAGGCTCTGTGGAGTCAGAAGTGCCGAGACAGGCAGATGGCACCAGAGGGTTTGGGGGCCAGGGCGCAACTGGGCTAGCCCCTCCTCCCGGGAGTCGGGGAGGCCCGGCCTTCCTAGTGCCCAGGCCACGGCTCCGGGGAGAAACCCGCCATGGAGGGCACGCGGGAGGCCCTCTGCCTGAGGTGGCAGGTGTCACGCCAGGGCCACTGCAAGCCTGGCTCGGCTTGCCTGCTTTCTCCAAAGGAGGCTGGCCGACCAGCCGAACCTGGCACCTGGGCCAGGCCCCTTCCAAGGGGACGAGTTCCAGAGGATAGAGCCCTGGGGGCGGCTGCCAAGTCTCCTGGGGCGTGTGCTGGGCCCCCGTCAGAGGAGGAAGCAGCCTGGTAAACGGTGTGCCAGGCCTGAGATCTGGAGGCCTCCCACAGCCGGGTCCCTGTCCTGCCCAGGCCCCCCGAGGGAGGACGATGGTCGGGCAGTGGCGAGCGGGGTGGGGCTGGCGCCGAGCCTGCCCTTGGATGCCCCGGGGAAGGCCGCCGGGGGATGGGCTGCCCCTGGCCAGGTCTGAGGGACCGACCCAGCTCGGGGCTGTCGGGGGCAGAGAGAGAACCCCCCTCCGCCCTTTCCCTTCAGGTTCTTAGGGCTGGCCAAATCCTTCCCAAGACAGCTTGTCTGGAGAAAATCAGACCCAGCTGAAGAACATGTGTCCATGGGGGAAACCCGGGAAACTGAGTCTCCCCACACAATAGCAGAGATTCTCATCTTGCATCCTCTCCTGAGCTAATGACAAAGGTGGATGTCCCGGGTGGGTGGGCCTGTGGAATGAGAGAGGGGAGGAAGTCTATTGTCCTGCAGAGGGACATGGAAAGACTTGTCTGAAGCTTATCCCCTGCACTGGGGTCAGGTCGGGAAGGGACTGCACAGAGGTGAGCAGGAACCAACCGGCCTCTCTGTGGTGGGGCTGGCCCCAGGGCAGGCGTGGGGGTGATGGCTGGAAGTGGGATGGCGCGTGAGTTGGCACCAGCCAGCGGTGGAGGCAGAGACTCAGAGGTCAGGGATCTCTCTCTCTGTCTCTGTCTCTCTCTCTCTCCCTCAGGGAGCTGAGGAGAGTAAGGTGGCGCCCCCTGCCCACCTCGCCTACCTCTCCATGGGCCCTTCTTTCTCTGGCCGCTCCGGGAGCCCTGCGGGCTTGGGTTCAAGCCCCCACACACCGCACAGGCCAAGGGCGCATGCGCGACGGCCGGGGCCAAGGGCTGGCCTCGGGGGGCGGGGGGGTCCTCAGTGAAGGCCCCGCCCTCCCTCCAGGCTCTGACCCAGCTGCAGCTCTTCCATCGCCGCCCTTCTGGACTCGGCTTCAGCTGTCTCCCTCCCCTCCCCCACTCCCACTCAGCTTGCAGGCCGCTTCCCTGCCTTGAAAGCATTGCTCTGGCCCTGAGGGCCACAGACCTACTGGGCTTCAAGCTCAAGGCTCTGCCTGGGCCTGCTGCTTCGGCCAGGGGCTCATTTTTTCCAGGAAAGACAAAGCCATGGCCTCACCCCACGCCTGCACTTTGCCACGGCAGGCAGCCCAGATGTAGGAAAGGCTCTGTGGAGTCAGAAGTGCCGAGACAGGCAGATGGCACCAGAGGGTTTGGGGGCCAGGGCGCAACTGGGCTAGCCCCTCCTCCCGGGAGTCGGGGAGGCCCGGCCTTCCTAGTGCCCAGGCCACGGCTCCGGGGAGAAACCCGCCATGGAGGGCACGCGGGAGGCCCTCTGCCTGAGGTGGCAGGTGTCACGCCAGGGCCACTGCAAGCCTGGCTCGGCTTGCCTGCTTTCTCCAAAGGAGGCTGGCCGACCAGCCGAACCTGGCACCTGGGCCAGGCCCCTTCCAAGGGGACGAGTTCCAGAGGATAGAGCCCTGGGGGCGGCTGCCAAGTCTCCTGGGGCGTGTGCTGGGCCCCCGTCAGAGGAGGAAGCAGCCTGGTAAACGGTGTGCCAGGCCTGAGATCTGGAGGCCTCCCACAGCCAGGTCCCTGTCCTGCCCAGGCCCCCCGAGGGAGGACGATGGTCGGGCAGTGGCGAGCGGGGTGGGGCTGGCGCCGAGCCTGCCCTTGGATGCCCCGGGGAAGGGCGCCGGGGGATGGGCTGCCCCTGGCCAGGTCTGAGGGACCGACCCAGCTCGGGGCTGTCGGGGGCAGAGAGAGAACCCCCCTCCGCCCTTTCCCTTCAGGTTCTTAGGGCTGGCCAAATCCTTCCCAAGACAGCTTGTCTGGAGAAAATCAGACCCAGCTGAAGAACATGTGTCCATGGGGGAAACCCGGGAAACTGAGTCTCCCCACACAATAGCAGAGATTCTCATCTTGCATCCTCTCCTGAGCTAATGACAAAGGTGGATGTCCCGGGTGGGTGGGCCTGTGGAATGGGAGAGGGGAGGAAGTCTATTGTCCTGCAGAGGGACATGGAAAGACTTGTCTGAAGCTTATCCCCTGCACTGGGGTCAGGTCGGGAAGGGACTGCACAGAGGTGAGCAGGAACCAACCGGCCTCTCTGTGGTGGGGCTGGCCCCGGGGCAGGCGTGGGGGTGATGGCTGGAAGTGGGATGGCGCGTGAGTTGGCACCAGCCAGCGGTGGAGGCAGAGACTCAGAGGTCAGGGATCTCTCTCTCTGTCTCTGTCTCTCTCTCTCTCCCTCAGGGAGCTGAGCAGAGTAAGGTGGCGCCCACTGCCCACCTCGCCTACCTCTCCATGGGCCCTTCTTTCTCTGGCCGCTCCGGGAGCCCTGCGGGCTTGGGTTCAAGCCCCCACACACCGCACAGGCCAAGGGCGCATGCGCGACCGCCGGGGCCTAGGGCTGGCCTCGGGGGGCGGGGGGGTCCTCAGTGAAGGCCCCGCCCTCCCTCCAGGCTCTGACCCAGCTGCAGCTCTTCCATCGCCGCCCTTCTGGACTCGGCTTCAGCTGTCTCCCTCCCCTCCCCCACTCCCACTCAGCTTGCAGGCCGCTTCCCTGCCTTGAAAGCATTGCTCTGGCCCTGAGGGCCACAGACCTACTGGGCTTCAAGCTCAAGGCTCTGCCTGGGCCTGCTGCTTCGGCCAGGGGCTCATTTTTTCCTGGAAAGACAAAGCCATGGCCTCACCCCACGCCTGCACTTTGCCACGGCAGGCAGCCCAGATGTAGGAAAGGCTCTGTGGAGTCAGAAGTGCCGAGACAGGCAGATGGCACCAGAGGGTTTGGGGGCCAGGGCGCAAGTGGGCTAGCCCCTCCTCCCGGGAGTCGGGGAGGCCCGGCCTTCCTAGTGCCCAGGCCACGGCTCCGGGGAGAAACCCGCCATGGAGGGCACGCGGGAGGCCCTCTGCCTGAGGTGGCAGGTGTCACGCCAGGGCCACTGCAAGCCTGGCTCGGCTTGCCTGCTTTCTCCAAAGGAGGCTGGCCGACCAGCCGAACCTGGCACCTGGGCCAGGCCCCTTCCAAGGGGACGAGTTCCAGAGGATAGAGCCCTGGGGGCGGCTGCCAAGTCTCCTGGGGCGTGTGCTGGGCCCCCGTCAGAGGAGGAAGCAGCCTGGTAAACGGTGTGCCAGGCCTGAGATCTGGAGGCCTCCCACAGCCAGGTCCCTGTCCTGCCCAGGCCCCCCGAGGGAGGACGATGGTCGGGCAGTGGCGAGCGGGGTGGGGCTGGCGCCGAGCCTGCCCTTGGATGCCCCGGGGAAGGGCGCCGGGGGATGGGCTGCCCCTGGCCAGGTCTGAGGGACCGACCCAGCTCGGGGCTGTCGGGGGCAGAGAGAGAACCCCCCTCCGCCCTTTCCCTTCAGGTTCTTAGGGCTGGCCAAATCCTTCCCAAGACAGCTTGTCTGGAGAAAATCAGACCCAGCTGAAGAACATGTGTCCATGGGGGAAACCCGGGAAACTGAGTCTCCCCACACAATAGCAGAGATTCTCATCTTGCATCCTCTCCTGAGCTAATGACAAAGGTGGATGTCCCGGGTGGGTGGGCCTGTGGAATGGGAGAGGGGAGGAAGTCTATTGTCCTGCAGAGGGACATGGAAAGACTTGTCTGAAGCTTATCCCCTGCACTGGGGTCAGGTCGGGAAGGGACTGCACAGAGGTGAGCAGGAACCAACCGGCCTCTCTGTGGTGGGGCTGGCCCCGGGGCAGGCGTGGGGGTGATGGCTGGAAGTGGGATGGCGCGTGAGTTGGCACCAGCCAGCGGTGGAGGCAGAGACTCAGAGGTCAGGGATCTCTCTCTCTGTCTCTGTCTCTCTCTCTCTCCCTCAGGGAGCTGAGCAGAGTAAGGTGGCGCCCCCTGCCCACCTCGCCTACCTCTCCATGGGCCCTTCTTTCTCTGGCCGCTCCGGGAGCCCTGCGGGCTTGGGTTCAAGCCCCCACACACCGCACAGGCCAAGGGCGCATGCGCGACCGCCGGGGCCTAGGGCTGGCCTCGGGGGGCGGGGGGGTCCTCAGTGAAGGCCCCGCCCTCCCTCCAGGCTCTGACCCAGCTGCAGCTCTTCCATCGCCGCCCTTCTGGACTCGGCTTCAGCTGTCTCCCTCCCCTCCCCCACTCCCACTCAGCTTGCAGGCCGCTTCCCTGCCTTGAAAGCATTGCTCTGGCCCTGAGGGCCACAGACCTACTGGGCTTCAAGCTCAAGGCTCTGCCTGGGCCTGCTGCTTCGGCCAGGGGCTCATTTTTTCCTGGAAAGACAAAGCCATGGCCTCACCCCACGCCTGCACTTTGCCACGGCAGGCAGCCCAGATGTAGGAAAGGCTCTGTGGAGTCAGAAGTGCCGAGACAGGCAGATGGCACCAGAGGGTTTGGGGGCCAGGGCGCAACTGGGCTAGCCCCTCCTCCCGGGAGTCGGGGAGGCCCGGCCTTCCTAGTGCCCAGGCCACGGCTCCGGGGAGAAACCCGCCATGGAGGGCACGCGGGAGGCCCTCTGCCTGAGGTGGCAGGTGTCACGCCAGGGCCACTGCAAGCCTGGCTCGGCTTGCCTGCTTTCTCCAAAGGAGGCTGGCCGACCAGCCGAACCTGGCACCTGGGCCAGGCCCCTTCCAAGGGGACGAGTTCCAGAGGATAGAGCCCTGGGGGCGGCTGCCAAGTCTCCTGGGGCGTGTGCTGGGCCCCCGTCAGAGGAGGAAGCAGCCTGGTAAACGGTGTGCCAGGCCTGAGATCTGGAGGCCTCCCACAGCCGGGTCCCTGTCCTGCCCAGGCCCCCCGAGGGAGGACGATGGTCGGGCAGTGGCGAGCGGGGTGGGGCTGGCGCCGAGCCTGCCCTTGGATGCCCCGGGGAAGGCCGCCGGGGGATGGGCTGCCCCTGGCCAGGTCTGAGGGACCGACCCAGCTCGGGGCTGTCGGGGGCAGAGAGAGAACCCCCCTCCGCCCTTTCCCTTCAGGTTCTTAGGGCTGGCCAAATCCTTCCCAAGACAGCTTGTCTGGAGAAAATCAGACCCAGCTGAAGAACATGTGTCCATGGGGGAAACCCGGGAAACTGAGTCTCCCCACACAATAGCAGAGATTCTCATCTTGCATCCTCTCCTGAGCTAATGACAAAGGTGGATGTCCCGGGTGGGCCTGTGGAATGGGAGAGGGGAGGAAGTCTATTGTCCTGCAGAGGGACATGGAAAGACTTGTCTGAAGCTTATCCCCTGCACTGGGGTCAGGTCGGGAAGGGACGGCACAGAGGTGAGCAGGAACCAACCGGCCTCTCTGTGGTGGGGCTGGCCCCGGGGCAGGCGTGGGGGTGATGGCTGGAAGTGGGATGGCGCGTGAGTTGGCACCAGCCAGCGGTGGAGGCAGAGACTCAGAGGTCAGGGATCTCTCTCTCTGTCTCTGTCTCTCTCTCTCTCCCTCAGGGAGCTGAGCAGAGTAAGGTGGCGCCCCCTGCCCACCTCGCCTACCTCTCCATGGGCCCTTCTTTCTCTGGCCGCTCCGGGAGCCCTGCGGGCTTGGGTTCAAGCCCCCACACACCGCACAGGCCAAGGGCGCATGCGCGACCGCCGGGGCCTAGGGCTGGCCTCGGGGGGCGGGGGGGTCCTCAGTGAAGGCCCCGCCCTCCCTCCAGGCTCTGACCCAGCTGCAGCTCTTCCATCGCCGCCCTTCTGGACTCGGCTTCAGCTGTCTCCCTCCCCTCCCCCACTCCCACTCAGCTTGCAGGCCGCTTCCCTGCCTTGAAAGCATTGCTCTGGCCCTGAGGGCCACAGACCTACTGGGCTTCAAGCTCAAGGCTCTGCCTGGGCCTGCTGCTTCGGCCAGGGGCTCATTTTTTCCTGGAAAGACAAAGCCATGGCCTCACCCCACGCCTGCACTTTGCCACGGCAGGCAGCCCAGATGTAGGAAAGGCTCTGTGGAGTCAGAAGTGCCGAGACAGGCAGATGGCACCAGAGGGTTTGGGGGCCAGGGCGCAAGTGGGCTAGCCCCTCCTCCCGGGAGTCGGGGAGGCCCGGCCTTCCTAGTGCCCAGGCCACGGCTCCGGGGAGAAACCCGCCATGGAGGGCACGCGGGAGGCCCTCTGCCTGAGGTGGCAGGTGTCACGCCAGGGCCACTGCAAGCCTGGCTCGGCTTGCCTGCTTTCTCCAAAGGAGGCTGGCCGACCAGCCGAACCTGGCACCTGGGCCAGGCCCCTTCCAAGGGGACGAGTTCCAGAGGCTAGAGCCCTGGGGGCGGCTGCCAAGTCTCCTGGGGCGTGTGCTGGGCCCCCGTCAGAGGAGGAAGCAGCCTGGTAAACGGTGTGCCAGGCCTGAGATCTGGAGGCCTCCCACAGCCGGGTCCCTGTCCTGCCCAGGCCCCCCGAGGGAGGACGATGGTCGGGCAGTGGCGAGCGGGGTGGGGCTGGCGCCGAGCCTGCCCTTGGATGCCCCGGGGAAGGCCGCCGGGGGATGGGCTGCCCCTGGCCAGGTCTGAGGGACCGACCCAGCTCGGGGCTGTCGGGGGCAGAGAGAGAACGCCCCTCCGCACTTTCCCTTCAGGTTCTTAGGGCTGGCCAACTCCTTCCCAAGACAGCTTGTCTGTAGAAAATCAGACCCAGCTGAAAAACATGTGTCCATGGGGGAAACCCGGGAAACTGAGTCTCCCCACACAATAGCAGAGATTCTCATCTTGCATCCTCTCCTGAGCTAATGACAAAGGTGGATGTCCCGGGTGGGCCTGTGGAATGGGAGAGGGGAGGAAGTCTATTGTCCTGCAGAGGGACATGGAAAGACTTGTCTGAAGCTTATCCCCTGCACTGGGTTCAGGTCGGGAAGGGACGGCACAGAGGTGAGCAGGAACCAACCGGCCTCTCTGTGGTGGGGCTGGCCCCGGGGCAGGCGTGGGGGTGATGGCTGGAAGTGGGATGGCGCGTGAGTTGGCACCAGCCAGCGGTGGAGGCAGAGACTCAGAGGTCAGGGATCTCTCTCTCTGTCTCTGTCTCTCTCTCTCTCCCTCAGGGAGCTGAGCAGAGTAAGGTGGCGCCCCCTGCCCACCTCGCCTACCTCTCCATGGGCCCTTCTTTCTCTGGCCGCTCCGGGAGCCCTGCGGGCTTGGGTTCAAGCCCCCACACACCGCACAGGCCAAGGGCGCATGCGCGACCGCCGGGGCCTAGGGCTGGCCTCGGGGGGCGGGGGGGTCCTCAGTGAAGGCCCCGCCCTCCCTCCAGGCTCTGACCCAGCTGCAGCTCTTCCATCGCCGCCCTTCTGGACTCGGCTTCAGCTGTCTCCCTCCCCTCCCCCACTCCCACTCAGCTTGCAGGCCGCTTCCCTGCCTTGAAAGCATTGCTCTGGCCCTGAGGGCCACAGACCTACTGGGCTTCAAGCTCAAGGCTCTGCCTGGGCCTGCTGCTTCGGCCAGGGGCTCATTTTTTCCTGGAAAGACAAAGCCATGGCCTCACCCCACGCCTGCACTTTGCCACGGCAGGCAGCCCAGATGTAGGAAAGGCTCTGTGGAGTCAGAAGTGCCGAGACAGGCAGATGGCACCAGAGGGTTTGGGGGCCAGGGCGCAAGTGGGCTAGCCCCTCCTCCCGGGAGTCGGGGAGGCCCGGCCTTCCTAGTGCCCAGGCCACGGCTCCGGGGAGAAACCCGCCATGGAGGGCACGCGGGAGGCCCTCTGCCTGAGGTGGCAGGTGTCACGCCAGGGCCACTGCAAGCCTGGCTCGGCTTGCCTGCTTTCTCCAAAGGAGGCTGGCCGACCAGCCGAACCTGGCACCTGGGCCAGGCCCCTTCCAAGGGGACGAGTTCCAGAGGATAGAGCCCTGGGGGCGGCTGCCAAGTCTCCTGGGGCGTGTGCTGGGCCCCCGTCAGAGGAGGAAGCAGCCTGGTAAACGGTGTGCCAGGCCTGAGATCTGGAGGCCTCCCACAGCCGGGTCCCTGTCCTGCCCAGGCCCCCCGAGGGAGGACGATGGTCGGGCAGTGGCGAGCGGGGAGGGGCTGGCGCCGAGCCTGCCCTTGGATGCCCCGGGGAAGGCCGCCGGGGGATGGGCTGCCCGTGGCCAGGTCTGAGGGACCGACCCAGCTCGGGGCTGTCGGGGGCAGAGAGAGAACGCCCCTCCGCACTTTCCCTTCAGGTTCTTAGGGCTGGCCAACTCCTTCCCAAGACAGCTTGTCTGTAGAAAATCAGACCCAGCTGAAAAACATGTGTCCATGGGGGAAACCCGGGAAACTGAGTCTCCCCACACAATAGCAGAGATTCTCATCTTGCATCCTCTCCTGAGCTAATGACAAAGGTGGATGTCCCGGGTGGGCCTGTGGAATGGGAGAGGGGAGGAAGTCTATTGTCATGCAGAGGAACATGGAAAGACTTGTCTGAAGCTTATCCCCTGCACTGGGGTCAGGTCGGGAAGGGACTGCACAGAGGTGAGCAGGAACCAACCGGCCTCTCTGTGGTGGGGCTGGCCCCGGGGCAGGCGTGGGGGTGATGGCTGGAAGTGGGATGGCGCGTGAGTTGGCACCAGCCAGCGGTGGAGGCAGAGACTCAGAGGTCAGGGATCTCTCTCTCTGTCTCTGTCTCTCTCTCTCTCCCTCAGGGAGCTGAGCAGAGTAAGGTGGCGCCCCCTGCCCACCTCGCCTACCTCTCCATGGGCCCTTCTTTCTCTGGCCGCTCCGGGAGCCCTGCGGGCTTGGGTTCAAGCCCCCACACACCGCACAGGCCAAGGGCGCATGCGCGACCGCCGGGGCCTAGGGCTGGCCTCGGGGGGCGGGGGGGTCCTCAGTGAAGGCCCCGCCCTCCCTCCAGGCTCTGACCCAGCTGCAGCTCTTCCATCGCCGCCCTTCTGGACTCGGCTTCAGCTGTCTCCCTCCCCTCCCCCACTCCCACTCAGCTTGCAGGCCGCTTCCCTGCCTTGAAAGCATTGCTCTGGCCCTGAGGGCCACAGACCTACTGGGCTTCAAGCTCAAGGCTCTGCCTGGGCCTGCTGCTTCGGCCAGGGGCTCATTTTTTCCTGGAAAGACAAAGCCATGGCCTCACCCCACGCCTGCACTTTGCCACGGCAGGCAGCCCAGATGTAGGAAAGGCTCTGTGGAGTCAGAAGTGCCGAGACAGGCAGATGGCACCAGAGGGTTTGGGGGCCAGGGCGCAAGTGGGCTAGCCCCTCCTCCCGGGAGTCGGGGAGGCCCGGCCTTCCTAGTGCCCAGGCCACGGCTCCGGGGAGAAACCCGCCATGGAGGGCACGCGGGAGGCCCTCTGCCTGAGGTGGCAGGTGTCACGCCAGGGCCACTGCAAGCCTGGCTCGGCTTGCCTGCTTTCTCCAAAGGAGGCTGGCCGACCAGCCGAACCTGGCACCTGGGCCAGGCCCCTTCCAAGGGGACGAGTTCCAGAGGATAGAGCCCTGGGGGCGGCTGCCAAGTCTCCTGGGGCGTGTGCTGGGCCCCCGTCAGAGGAGGAAGCAGCCTGGTAAACGGTGTGCCAGGCCTGAGATCTGGAGGCCTCCCACAGCCGGGTCCCTGTCCTGCCCAGGCCCCCCGAGGGAGGACGATGGTCGGGCAGTGGCGAGCGGGGTGGGGCTGGCGCCGAGCCTGCCCTTGGATGCCCCGGGGAAGGCCGCCGGGGGATGGGCTGCCCCTGGCCAGGTCTGAGGGACCGACCCAGCTCGGGGCTGTCGGGGGCAGAGAGAGAACGCCCCTCCGCACTTTCCCTTCAGGTTCTTAGGGCTGGCCAACTCCTTCCCAAGACAGCTTGTCTGTAGAAAATCAGACCCAGCTGAAAAACATGTGTCCATGGGGGAAACCCGGGAAACTGAGTCTCCCCACACAATAGCAGAGATTCTCATCTTGCATCCTCTCCTGAGCTAATGACAAAGGTGGATGTCCCGGGTGGGCCTGTGGAATGGGAGAGGGGAGGAAGTCTATTGTCATGCAGAGGAACATGGAAAGACTTGTCTGAAGCTTATCCCCTGCACTGGGGTCAGGTCGGGAAGGGACGGCACAGAGGTGAGCAGGAACCAACCGGCCTCTCTGTGGTGGGGCTGGCCCCGGGGCAGGCGTGGGGGTGATGGCTGGAAGTGGGATGGCGCGTGAGTTGGCACCAGCCAGCGGTGGAGGCAGAGACTCAGAGGTCAGGGATCTCTCTCTCTGTCTCTGTCTCTCTCTCTCTCCCTCAGGGAGCTGAGCAGAGTAAGGTGGCGCCCCCTGCCCACCTCGCCTACCTCTCCATGGGCCCTTCTTTCTCTGGCCGCTCCGGGAGCCCTGCGGGCTTGGGTTCAAGCCCCCACACACCGCACAGGCCAAGGGCGCATGCGCGACCGCCGGGGCCTAGGGCTGGCCTCGGGGGGCGGGGGGGTCCTCAGTGAAGGCCCCGCCCTCCCTCCAGGCTCTGACCCAGCTGCAGCTCTTCCATCGCCGCCCTTCTGGACTCGGCTTCAGCTGTCTCCCTCCCCTCCCCCACTCCCACTCAGCTTGCAGGCCGCTTCCCTGCCTTGAAAGCATTGCTCTGGCCCTGAGGGCCACAGACCTACTGGGCTTCAAGCTCAAGGCTCTGCCTGGGCCTGCTGCTTCGGCCAGGGGCTCATTTTTTCCTGGAAAGACAAAGCCATGGCCTCACCCCACGCCTGCACTTTGCCACGGCAGGCAGCCCAGATGTAGGAAAGGCTCTGTGGAGTCAGAAGTGCCGAGACAGGCAGATGGCACCAGAGGGTTTGGGGGCCAGGGCGCAAGTGGGCTAGCCCCTCCTCCCGGGAGTCGGGGAGGCCCGGCCTTCCTAGTGCCCAGGCCACGGCTCCGGGGAGAAACCCGCCATGGAGGGCACGCGGGAGGCCCTCTGCCTGAGGTGGCAGGTGTCACGCCAGGGCCACTGCAAGCCTGGCTCGGCTTGCCTGCTTTCTCCAAAGGAGGCTGGCCGACCAGCCGAACCTGGCACCTGGGCCAGGCCCCTTCCAAGGGGACGAGTTCCAGAGGATAGAGCCCTGGGGGCGGCTGCCAAGTCTCCTGGGGCGTGTGCTGGGCCCCCGTCAGAGGAGGAAGCAGCCTGGTAAACGGTGTGCCAGGCCTGAGATCTGGAGGCCTCCCACAGCCGGGTCCCTGTCCTGCCCAGGCCCCCCGAGGGAGGACGATGGTCGGGCAGTGGCGAGCGGGGAGGGGCTGGCGCCGAGCCTGCCCTTGGATGCCCCGGGGAAGGCCGCCGGGGGATGGGCTGCCCGTGGCCAGGTCTGAGGGACCGACCCAGCTCGGGGCTGTCGGGGGCAGAGAGAGAACGCCCCTCCGCACTTTCCCTTCAGGTTCTTAGGGCTGGCCAACTCCTTCCCAAGACAGCTTGTCTGTAGAAAATCAGACCCAGCTGAAAAACATGTGTCCATGGGGGAAACCCGGGAAACTGAGTCTCCCCACACAATAGCAGAGATTCTCATCTTGCATCCTCTCCTGAGCTAATGACAAAGGTGGATGTCCCGGGTGGGCCTGTGGAATGGGAGAGGGGAGGAAGTCTATTGTCATGCAGAGGAACATGGAAAGACTTGTCTGAAGCTTATCCCCTGCACTGGGGTCAGGTCGGGAAGGGACGGCACAGAGGTGAGCAGGAACCAACCGGCCTCTCTGTGGTGGGGCTGGCCCCGGGGCAGGCGTGGGGGTGATGGCTGGAAGTGGGATGGCGCGTGAGTTGGCACCAGCCAGCGGTGGAGGCAGAGACTCAGAGGTCAGGGATCTCTCTCTCTGTCTCTGTCTCTCTCTCTCTCCCTCAGGGAGCTGAGCAGAGTAAGGTGGCGCCCCCTGCCCACCTCGCCTACCTCTCCATGGGCCCTTCTTTCTCTGGCCGCTCCGGGAGCCCTGCGGGCTTGGGTTCAAGCCCCCACACACCGCACAGGCCAAGGGCGCATGCGCGACCGCCGGGGCCTAGGGCTGGCCTCGGGGGGCGGGGGGGTCCTCAGTGAAGGCCCCGCCCTCCCTCCAGGCTCTGACCCAGCTGCAGCTCTTCCATCGCCGCCCTTCTGGACTCGGCTTCAGCTGTCTCCCTCCCCTCCCCCACTCCCACTCAGCTTGCAGGCCGCTTCCCTGCCTTGAAAGCATTGCTCTGGCCCTGAGGGCCACAGACCTACTGGGCTTCAAGCTCAAGGCTCTGCCTGGGCCTGCTGCTTCGGCCAGGGGCTCATTTTTTCCTGGAAAGACAAAGCCATGGCCTCACCCCACGCCTGCACTTTGCCACGGCAGGCAGCCCAGATGTAGGAAAGGCTCTGTGGAGTCAGAAGTGCCGAGACAGGCAGATGGCACCAGAGGGTTTGGGGGCCAGGGCGCAACTGGGCTAGCCCCTCCTCCCGGGAGTCGGGGAGGCCCGGCCTTCCTAGTGCCCAGGCCACGGCTCCGGGGAGAAACCCGCCATGGAGGGCACGCGGGAGGCCCTCTGCCTGAGGTGGCAGGTGTCACGCCAGGGCCACTGCAAGCCTGGCTCGGCTTGCCTGCTTTCTCCAAAGGAGGCTGGCCGACCAGCCGAACCTGGCACCTGGGCCAGGCCCCTTCCAAGGGGACGAGTTCCAGAGGATAGAGCCCTGGGGGCGGCTGCCAAGTCTCCTGGGGCGTGTGCTGGGCCCCCGTCAGAGGAGGAAGCAGCCTGGTAAACGGTGTGCCAGGCCTGAGATCTGGAGGCCTCCCACAGCCGGGTCCCTGTCCTGCCCAGGCCCCCCGAGGGAGGACGATGGTCGGGCAGTGGCGAGCGGGGTGGGGCTGGCGCCGAGCCTGCCCTTGGATGCCCCGGGGAAGGCCGCCGGGGGATGGGCTGCCCCTGGCCAGGTCTGAGGGACCGACCCAGCTCGGGGCTGTCGGGGGCAGAGAGAGAACCCCCCTCCGCCCTTTCCCTTCAGGTTCTTAGGGCTGGCCAAATCCTTCCCAAGACAGCTTGTCTGGAGAAAATCAGACCCAGCTGAAGAACATGTGTCCATGGGGGAAACCCGGGAAACTGAGTCTCCCCACACAATAGCAGAGATTCTCATCTTGCATCCTCTCCTGAGCTAATGACAAAGGTGGATGTCCCGGGTGGGTGGGCCTGTGGAATGGGAGAGGGGAGGAAGTCTATTGTCCTGCAGAGGGACATGGAAAGACTTGTCTGAAGCTTATCCCCTGCACTGGGGTCAGGTCGGGAAGGGACTGCACAGAGGTGAGCAGGAACCAACCGGCCTCTCTGTGGTGGGGCTGGCCCCGGGGCAGGCGTGGGGGTGATGGCTGGAAGTGGGATGGCGCGTGAGTTGGCACCAGCCAGCGGTGGAGGCAGAGACTCAGAGGTCAGGGATCTCTCTCTCTGTCTCTGTCTCTCTCTCTCTCCCTCAGGGAGCTGAGGAGATTAAGGTGGCGCCCCCTGCTCACCTCGCCTACCTCTCCATGGGCCCTTCTTTCTCTGGCCGCTCCGGGAGCCCTGCGGGCTTGGGTTCAAGCCCCCACACACCGCACAGGCCAAGGGCGCATGCGCGACCGCCGGGGCCTAGGGCTGGCCTCGGGGTGGGGGGGGGATCCTCAGTGAAGGAGCCGCCCTCCCTCCAGGCTCTGACCCAGCTGCAGCTCTTCCATCGCCGCCCTTCTGGACTCGGCTTCAGCTGTCTCCCTCCCCTCCCCCACTCCCACTCAGCTTGCAGGCCGCTTCCCTGCCTTGAAAGCATTGCTCTGGCCCTGAGGGCCACAGACCTACTGGGCTTCAAGCTCAAGGCTCTGCCTGGGCCTGCTGCTTCGGCCAGGGGCTCATTTTTTCCTGGAAAGACAAAGCCATGGCCTCACCCCACGCCTGCACTTTGCCACGGCAGGCAGCCCAGATGTAGGAAAGGCTCTGTGGAGTCAGAAGTGCCGAGACAGGCAGATGGCACCAGAGGGTTTGGGGGCCAGGGCGCAAGTGGGCTAGCCCCTCCTCCCGGGAGTCGGGGAGGCCCGGCCTTCCTAGTGCCCAGGCCACGGCTCCGGGGAGAAACCCGCCATGGAGGGCACGCGGGAGGCCCTCTGCCTGAGGTGGCAGGTGTCACGCCAGGGCCACTGCAAGCCTGGCTCGGCTTGCCTGCTTTCTCCAAAGGAGGCTGGCCGACCAGCCGAACCTGGCACCTGGGCCAGGCCCCTTCCAAGGGGACGAGTTCCAGAGGATAGAGCCCTGGGGGCGGCTGCCAAGTCTCCTGGGGCGTGTGCTGGGCCCCCGTCAGAGGAGGAAGCAGCCTGGTAAACGGTGTGCCAGGCCTGAGATCTGGAGGCCTCCCACAGCCGGGTCCCTGTCCTGCCCAGGCCCCCCGAGGGAGGACGATGGTCGGGCAGTGGCGAGCGGGGAGGGGCTGGCGCCGAGCCTGCCCTTGGATGCCCCGGGGAAGGCCGCCGGGGGATGGGCTGCCCGTGGCCAGGTCTGAGGGACCGACCCAGCTCGGGGCTGTCGGGGGCAGAGAGAGAACGCCCCTCCGCACTTTCCCTTCAGGTTCTTAGGGCTGGCCAACTCCTTCCCAAGACAGCTTGTCTGTAGAAAATCAGACCCAGCTGAAAAACATGTGTCCATGGGGGAAACCCGGGAAACTGAGTCTCCCCACACAATAGCAGAGATTCTCATCTTGCATCCTCTCCTGAGCTAATGACAAAGGTGGATGTCCCGGGTGGGCCTGTGGAATGGGAGAGGGGAGGAAGTCTATTGTCATGCAGAGGAACATGGAAAGACTTGTCTGAAGCTTATCCCCTGCACTGGGGTCAGGTCGGGAAGGGACTGCACAGAGGTGAGCAGGAACCAACCGGCCTCTCTGTGGTGGGGCTGGCCCCGGGGCAGGCGTGGGGGTGATGGCTGGAAGTGGGATGGCGCGTGAGTTGGCACCAGCCAGCGGTGGAGGCAGAGACTCAGAGGTCAGGGATCTCTCTCTCTGTCTCTGTCTCTCTCTCTCTCCCTCAGGGAGCTGAGCAGAGTAAGGTGGCGCCCCCTGCCCACCTCGCCTACCTCTCCATGGGCCCTTCTTTCTCTGGCCGCTCCGGGAGCCCTGCGGGCTTGGGTTCAAGCCCCCACACACCGCACAGGCCAAGGGCGCATGCGCGACCGCCGGGGCCTAGGGCTGGCCTCGGGGGGCGGGGGGGTCCTCAGTGAAGGCCCCGCCCTCCCTCCAGGCTCTGACCCAGCTGCAGCTCTTCCATCGCCGCCCTTCTGGACTCGGCTTCAGCTGTCTCCCTCCCCTCCCCCACTCCCACTCAGCTTGCAGGCCGCTTCCCTGCCTTGAAAGCATTGCTCTGGCCCTGAGGGCCACAGACCTACTGGGCTTCAAGCTCAAGGCTCTGCCTGGGCCTGCTGCTTCGGCCAGGGGCTCATTTTTTCCTGGAAAGACAAAGCCATGGCCTCACCCCACGCCTGCACTTTGCCACGGCAGGCAGCCCAGATGTAGGAAAGGCTCTGTGGAGTCAGAAGTGCCGAGACAGGCAGATGGCACCAGAGGGTTTGGGGGCCAGGGCGCAAGTGGGCTAGCCCCTCCTCCCGGGAGTCGGGGAGGCCCGGCCTTCCTAGTGCCCAGGCCACGGCTCCGGGGAGAAACCCGCCATGGAGGGCACGCGGGAGGCCCTCTGCCTGAGGTGGCAGGTGTCACGCCAGGGCCACTGCAAGCCTGGCTCGGCTTGCCTGCTTTCTCCAAAGGAGGCTGGCCGACCAGCCGAACCTGGCACCTGGGCCAGGCCCCTTCCAAGGGGACGAGTTCCAGAGGATAGAGCCCTGGGGGCGGCTGCCAAGTCTCCTGGGGCGTGTGCTGGGCCCCCGTCAGAGGAGGAAGCAGCCTGGTAAACGGTGTGCCAGGCCTGAGATCTGGAGGCCTCCCACAGCCGGGTCCCTGTCCTGCCCAGGCCCCCCGAGGGAGGACGATGGTCGGGCAGTGGCGAGCGGGGTGGGGCTGGCGCCGAGCCTGCCCTTGGATGCCCCGGGGAAGGCCGCCGGGGGATGGGCTGCCCCTGGCCAGGTCTGAGGGACCGACCCAGCTCGGGGCTGTCGGGGGCAGAGAGAGAACGCCCCTCCGCACTTTCCCTTCAGGTTCTTAGGGCTGGCCAACTCCTTCCCAAGACAGCTTGTCTGTAGAAAATCAGACCCAGCTGAAAAACATGTGTCCATGGGGGAAACCCGGGAAACTGAGTCTCCCCACACAATAGCAGAGATTCTCATCTTGCATCCTCTCCTGAGCTAATGACAAAGGTGGATGTCCCGGGTGGGCCTGTGGAATGGGAGAGGGGAGGAAGTCTATTGTCATGCAGAGGAACATGGAAAGACTTGTCTGAAGCTTATCCCCTGCACTGGGGTCAGGTCGGGAAGGGACGGCACAGAGGTGAGCAGGAACCAACCGGCCTCTCTGTGGTGGGGCTGGCCCCGGGGCAGGCGTGGGGGTGATGGCTGGAAGTGGGATGGCGCGTGAGTTGGCACCAGCCAGCGGTGGAGGCAGAGACTCAGAGGTCAGGGATCTCTCTCTCTGTCTCTGTCTCTCTCTCTCTCCCTCAGGGAGCTGAGCAGAGTAAGGTGGCGCCCCCTGCCCACCTCGCCTACCTCTCCATGGGCCCTTCTTTCTCTGGCCGCTCCGGGAGCCCTGCGGGCTTGGGTTCAAGCCCCCACACACCGCACAGGCCAAGGGCGCATGCGCGACCGCCGGGGCCTAGGGCTGGCCTCGGGGGGCGGGGGGGTCCTCAGTGAAGGCCCCGCCCTCCCTCCAGGCTCTGACCCAGCTGCAGCTCTTCCATCGCCGCCCTTCTGGACTCGGCTTCAGCTGTCTCCCTCCCCTCCCCCACTCCCACTCAGCTTGCAGGCCGCTTCCCTGCCTTGAAAGCATTGCTCTGGCCCTGAGGGCCACAGACCTACTGGGCTTCAAGCTCAAGGCTCTGCCTGGGCCTGCTGCTTCGGCCAGGGGCTCATTTTTTCCTGGAAAGACAAAGCCATGGCCTCACCCCACGCCTGCACTTTGCCACGGCAGGCAGCCCAGATGTAGGAAAGGCTCTGTGGAGTCAGAAGTGCCGAGACAGGCAGATGGCACCAGAGGGTTTGGGGGCCAGGGCGCAAGTGGGCTAGCCCCTCCTCCCGGGAGTCGGGGAGGCCCGGCCTTCCTAGTGCCCAGGCCACGGCTCCGGGGAGAAACCCGCCATGGAGGGCACGCGGGAGGCCCTCTGCCTGAGGTGGCAGGTGTCACGCCAGGGCCACTGCAAGCCTGGCTCGGCTTGCCTGCTTTCTCCAAAGGAGGCTGGCCGACCAGCCGAACCTGGCACCTGGGCCAGGCCCCTTCCAAGGGGACGAGTTCCAGAGGATAGAGCCCTGGGGGCGGCTGCCAAGTCTCCTGGGGCGTGTGCTGGGCCCCCGTCAGAGGAGGAAGCAGCCTGGTAAACGGTGTGCCAGGCCTGAGATCTGGAGGCCTCCCACAGCCGGGTCCCTGTCCTGCCCAGGCCCCCCGAGGGAGGACGATGGTCGGGCAGTGGCGAGCGGGGAGGGGCTGGCGCCGAGCCTGCCCTTGGATGCCCCGGGGAAGGCCGCCGGGGGATGGGCTGCCCGTGGCCAGGTCTGAGGGACCGACCCAGCTCGGGGCTGTCGGGGGCAGAGAGAGAACGCCCCTCCGCACTTTCCCTTCAGGTTCTTAGGGCTGGCCAACTCCTTCCCAAGACAGCTTGTCTGTAGAAAATCAGACCCAGCTGAAAAACATGTGTCCATGGGGGAAACCCGGGAAACTGAGTCTCCCCACACAATAGCAGAGATTCTCATCTTGCATCCTCTCCTGAGCTAATGACAAAGGTGGATGTCCCGGGTGGGCCTGTGGAATGGGAGAGGGGAGGAAGTCTATTGTCATGCAGAGGAACATGGAAAGACTTGTCTGAAGCTTATCCCCTGCACTGGGGTCAGGTCGGGAAGGGACGGCACAGAGGTGAGCAGGAACCAACCGGCCTCTCTGTGGTGGGGCTGGCCCCGGGGCAGGCGTGGGGGTGATGGCTGGAAGTGGGATGGCGCGTGAGTTGGCACCAGCCAGCGGTGGAGGCAGAGACTCAGAGGTCAGGGATCTCTCTCTCTGTCTCTGTCTCTCTCTCTCTCCCTCAGGGAGCTGAGCAGAGTAAGGTGGCGCCCCCTGCCCACCTCGCCTACCTCTCCATGGGCCCTTCTTTCTCTGGCCGCTCCGGGAGCCCTGCGGGCTTGGGTTCAAGCCCCCACACACCGCACAGGCCAAGGGCGCATGCGCGACCGCCGGGGCCTAGGGCTGGCCTCGGGGGGCGGGGGGGTCCTCAGTGAAGGCCCCGCCCTCCCTCCAGGCTCTGACCCAGCTGCAGCTCTTCCATCGCCGCCCTTCTGGACTCGGCTTCAGCTGTCTCCCTCCCCTCCCCCACTCCCACTCAGCTTGCAGGCCGCTTCCCTGCCTTGAAAGCATTGCTCTGGCCCTGAGGGCCACAGACCTACTGGGCTTCAAGCTCAAGGCTCTGCCTGGGCCTGCTGCTTCGGCCAGGGGCTCATTTTTTCCTGGAAAGACAAAGCCATGGCCTCACCCCACGCCTGCACTTTGCCACGGCAGGCAGCCCAGATGTAGGAAAGGCTCTGTGGAGTCAGAAGTGCCGAGACAGGCAGATGGCACCAGAGGGTTTGGGGGCCAGGGCGCAACTGGGCTAGCCCCTCCTCCCGGGAGTCGGGGAGGCCCGGCCTTCCTAGTGCCCAGGCCACGGCTCCGGGGAGAAACCCGCCATGGAGGGCACGCGGGAGGCCCTCTGCCTGAGGTGGCAGGTGTCACGCCAGGGCCACTGCAAGCCTGGCTCGGCTTGCCTGCTTTCTCCAAAGGAGGCTGGCCGACCAGCCGAACCTGGCACCTGGGCCAGGCCCCTTCCAAGGGGACGAGTTCCAGAGGATAGAGCCCTGGGGGCGGCTGCCAAGTCTCCTGGGGCGTGTGCTGGGCCCCCGTCAGAGGAGGAAGCAGCCTGGTAAACGGTGTGCCAGGCCTGAGATCTGGAGGCCTCCCACAGCCGGGTCCCTGTCCTGCCCAGGCCCCCCGAGGGAGGACGATGGTCGGGCAGTGGCGAGCGGGGTGGGGCTGGCGCCGAGCCTGCCCTTGGATGCCCCGGGGAAGGCCGCCGGGGGATGGGCTGCCCCTGGCCAGGTCTGAGGGACCGACCCAGCTCGGGGCTGTCGGGGGCAGAGAGAGAACCCCCCTCCGCCCTTTCCCTTCAGGTTCTTAGGGCTGGCCAAATCCTTCCCAAGACAGCTTGTCTGGAGAAAATCAGACCCAGCTGAAGAACATGTGTCCATGGGGGAAACCCGGGAAACTGAGTCTCCCCACACAATAGCAGAGATTCTCATCTTGCATCCTCTCCTGAGCTAATGACAAAGGTGGATGTCCCGGGTGGGTGGGCCTGTGGAATGGGAGAGGGGAGGAAGTCTATTGTCCTGCAGAGGGACATGGAAAGACTTGTCTGAAGCTTATCCCCTGCACTGGGGTCAGGTCGGGAAGGGACTGCACAGAGGTGAGCAGGAACCAACCGGCCTCTCTGTGGTGGGGCTGGCCCCGGGGCAGGCGTGGGGGTGATGGCTGGAAGTGGGATGGCGCGTGAGTTGGCACCAGCCAGCGGTGGAGGCAGAGACTCAGAGGTCAGGGATCTCTCTCTCTGTCTCTGTCTCTCTCTCTCTCCCTCAGGGAGCTGAGGAGATTAAGGTGGCGCCCCCTGCTCACCTCGCCTACCTCTCCATGGGCCCTTCTTTCTCTGGCCGCTCCGGGAGCCCTGCGGGCTTGGGTTCAAGCCCCCACACACCGCACAGGCCAAGGGCGCATGCGCGACCGCCGGGGCCTAGGGCTGGCCTCGGGGTGGGGGGGGGATCCTCAGTGAAGGAGCCGCCCTCCCTCCAGGCTCTGACCCAGCTGCAGCTCTTCCATCGCCGCCCTTCTGGACTCGGCTTCAGCTGTCTCCCTCCCCTCCCCCACTCCCACTCAGCTTGCAGGCCGCTTCCCTGCCTTGAAAGCATTGCTCTGGCCCTGAGGGCCACAGACCTACTGGGCTTCAAGCTCAAGGCTCTGCCTGGGCCTGCTGCTTCGGCCAGGGGCTCATTTTTTCCTGGAAAGACAAAGCCATGGCCTCACCCCACGCCTGCACTTTGCCACGGCAGGCAGCCCAGATGTAGGAAAGGCTCTGTGGAGTCAGAAGTGCCGAGACAGGCAGATGGCACCAGAGGGTTTGGGGGCCAGGGCGCAACTGGGCTAGCCCCTCCTCCCGGGAGTCGGGGAGGCCCGGCCTTCCTAGTGCCCAGGCCACGGCTCCGGGGAGAAACCCGCCATGGAGGGCACGCGGGAGGCCCTCTGCCTGAGGTGGCAGGTGTCACGCCAGGGCCACTGCAAGCCTGGCTCGGCTTGCCTGCTTTCTCCAAAGGAGGCTGGCCGACCAGCCGAACCTGGCACCTGGGCCAGGCCCCTTCCAAGGGGACGAGTTCCAGAGGATAGAGCCCTGGGGGCGGCTGCCAAGTCTCCTGGGGCGTGTGCTGGGCCCCCGTCAGAGGAGGAAGCAGCCTGGTAAACGGTGTGCCAGGCCTGAGATCTGGAGGCCTCCCACAGCCGGGTCCCTGTCCTGCCCAGGCCCCCCGAGGGAGGACGATGGTCGGGCAGTGGCGAGCGGGGTGGGGCTGGCGCCGAGCCTGCCCTTGGATGCCCCGGGGAAGGCCGCCGGGGGATGGGCTGCCCCTGGCCAGATCTGAGGGACCGACCCAGCTCGGGGCTGTCGGGGGCAGAGAGAGAACTCCGCACTTTCACTTCAGGTTCTTAGGGCTGGCCAACTCCTTCCCAAGACAGCTTGTCTGTAGAAAATCAGACCCAGCTGAAAAACATGTGTCCATGGGGGAAACCCGGGAAACTGAGTCTCCCCACACAATAGCAGAGATTCTCATCTTGCATCCTCTCCTGAGCTAATGACAAAGGTGGATGTCCTGGGTGGGCCTGTGGAATGGGAGAGGGGAGGAAGTCTATTGTCATGCAGAGGAACATGGAAAGACTTGTCTGAAGCTTATCCCCTGCACTGGGGTCAGGTCGGGAAGGGACGGCACAGAGGTGAGCAGGAACCAACCGGCCTCTCTGTGGTGGGGCTGGCCCCAGGGCAGGCGTGGGGGTGATGGCTGGAAGTGGGATGGCGCGTGAGTAAGCACCAGCCAGCGGTGGAGGCAGAGACTCAGAGGTCAGGGATCTCTCTCTCTGTCTCTGTCTCTCTCTCTCTCCCTCAGGGAGCTGAGCAGAGTAAGGTGGCGCCCCCTGCCCACCTCGCCTACCTCTCCATGGGCCCTTCTTTCTCTGGCCGCTCCGGGAGCCCTGCGGGCTTGGGTTCAAGCCCCCACACACCGCACAGGCCAAGGGCGCATGCGCGACCGCCGGGGCCTAGGGCTGGCCTCGGGGGGCGGGGGGGTCCTCAGTGAAGGCCCCGCCCTCCCTCCAGGCTCTGACCCAGCTGCAGCTCTTCCATCGCCGCCCTTCTGGACTCGGCTTCAGCTGTCTCCCTCCCCTCCCCCACTCCCACTCAGCTTGCAGGCCGCTTCCCTGCCTTGAAAGCATTGCTCTGGCCCTGAGGGCCACAGACCTACTGGGCTTCAAGCTCAAGGCTCTGCCTGGGCCTGCTGCTTCGGCCAGGGGCTCATTTTTTCCTGGAAAGACAAAGCCATGGCCTCACCCCACGCCTGCACTTTGCCACGGCAGGCAGCCCAGATGTAGGAAAGGCTCTGTGGAGTCAGAAGTGCCGAGACAGGCAGATGGCACCAGAGGGTTTGGGGGCCAGGGCGCAAGTGGGCTAGCCCCTCCTCCCGGGAGTCGGGGAGGCCCGGCCTTCCTAGTGCCCAGGCCACGGCTCCGGGGAGAAACCCGCCATGGAGGGCACGCGGGAGGCCCTCTGCCTGAGGTGGCAGGTGTCACGCCAGGGCCACTGCAAGCCTGGCTCGGCTTGCCTGCTTTCTCCAAAGGAGGCTGGCCGACCAGCCGAACCTGGCACCTGGGCCAGGCCCCTTCCAAGGGGACGAGTTCCAGAGGATAGAGCCCTGGGGGCGGCTGCCAAGTCTCCTGGGGCGTGTGCTGGGCCCCCGTCAGAGGAGGAAGCAGCCTGGTAAACGGTGTGCCAGGCCTGAGATCTGGAGGCCTCCCACAGCCGGGTCCCTGTCCTGCCCAGGCCCCCCGAGGGAGGACGATGGTCGGGCAGTGGCGAGCGGGGTGGGGCTGGCGCCGAGCCTGCCCTTGGATGCCCCGGGGAAGGCCGCCGGGGGATGGGCTGCCCCTGGCCAGGTCTGAGGGACCGACCCAGCTCGGGGCTGTCGGGGGCAGAGAGAGAACCCCCCTCCGCCCTTTCCCTTCAGGTTCTTAGGGCTGGCCAAATCCTTCCCAAGACAGCTTGTCTGTAGAAAATCAGACCCAGCTGAAAAACATGTGTCCATGGGGGAAACCCGGGAAACTGAGTCTCCCCACACAATAGCAGAGATTCTCATCTTGCATCCTCTCCTGAGCTAATGACAAAGGTGGATGTCCCGGGTGGGCCTGTGGAATGGGAGAGGGGAGGAAGTCTATTGTCATGCAGAGGAACATGGAAAGACTTGTCTGAAGCTTATCCCCTGCACTGGGGTCAGGTCGGGAAGGGACGGCACAGAGGTGAGCAGGAACCAACCGGCCTCTCTGTGGTGGGGCTGGCCCCGGGGCAGGCGTGGGGGTGATGGCTGGAAGTGGGATGGCGCGTGAGTAAGCACCAGCCAGCGGTGGAGGCAGAGACTCAGAGGTCAGGGATCTCTCTCTCTGTCTCTGTCTCTCTCTCTCTCCCTCAGGGAGCTGAGCAGAGTAAGGTGGCGCCCCCTGCCCACCTCGCCTACCTCTCCATGGGCCCTTCTTTCTCTGGCCGCTCCGGGAGCCCTGCGGGCTTGGGTTCAAGCCCCCACACACCGCACAGGCCAAGGGCGCATGCGCGACCGCCGGGGCCTAGGGCTGGCCTCGGGGGGCGGGGGGGTCCTCAGTGAAGGCCCCGCCCTCCCTCCAGGCTCTGACCCAGCTGCAGCTCTTCCATCGCCGCCCTTCTGGACTCGGCTTCAGCTGTCTCCCTCCCCTCCCCCACTCCCACTCAGCTTGCAGGCCGCTTCCCTGCCTTGAAAGCATTGCTCTGGCCCTGAGGGCCACAGACCTACTGGGCTTCAAGCTCAAGGCTCTGCCTGGGCCTGCTGCTTCGGCCAGGGGCTCATTTTTTCCTGGAAAGACAAAGCCATGGCCTCACCCCACGCCTGCACTTTGCCACGGCAGGCAGCCCAGATGTAGGAAAGGCTCTGTGGAGTCAGAAGTGCCGAGACAGGCAGATGGCACCAGAGGGTTTGGGGGCCAGGGCGCAAGTGGGCTAGCCCCTCCTCCCGGGAGTCGGGGAGGCCCGGCCTTCCTAGTGCCCAGGCCACGGCTCCGGGGAGAAACCCGCCATGGAGGGCACGCGGGAGGCCCTCTGCCTGAGGTGGCAGGTGTCACGCCAGGGCCACTGCAAGCCTGGCTCGGCTTGCCTGCTTTCTCCAAAGGAGGCTGGCCGACCAGCCGAACCTGGCACCTGGGCCAGGCCCCTTCCAAGGGGACGAGTTCCAGAGGCTAGAGCCCTGGGGGCGGCTGCCAAGTCTCCTGGGGCGTGTGCTGGGCCCCCGTCAGAGGAGGAAGCAGCCTGGTAAACGGTGTGCCAGGCCTGAGATCTGGAGGCCTCCCACAGCCGGGTCCCTGTCCTGCCCAGGCCCCCCGAGGGAGGACGATGGTCGGGCAGTGGCGAGCGGGGTGGGGCTGGCGCCGAGCCTGCCCTTGGATGCCCCGGGGAAGGCCGCCGGGGGATGGGCTGCCCCTGGCCAGGTCTGAGGGACCGACCCAGCTCGGGGCTGTCGGGGGCAGAGAGAGAACGCCCCTCCGCACTTTCCCTTCAGGTTCTTAGGGCTGGCCAACTCCTTCCCAAGACAGCTTGTCTGTAGAAAATCAGACCCAGCTGAAAAACATGTGTCCATGGGGGAAACCCGGGAAACTGAGTCTCCCCACACAATAGCAGAGATTCTCATCTTGCATCCTCTCCTGAGCTAATGACAAAGGTGGATGTCCCGGGTGGGCCTGTGGAATGGGAGAGGGGAGGAAGTCTATTGTCCTGCAGAGGGACATGGAAAGACTTGTCTGAAGCTTATCCCCTGCACTGGGGTCAGGTCGGGAAGGGACGGCACAGAGGTGAGCAGGAACCAACCGGCCTCTCTGTGGTGGGGCTGGCCCCGGGGCAGGCGTGGGGGTGATGGCTGGAAGTGGGATGGCGCGTGAGTTGGCACCAGCCAGCGGTGGAGGCAGAGACTCAGAGGTCAGGGATCTCTCTCTCTGTCTCTGTCTCTCTCTCTCTCCCTCAGGGAGCTGAGCAGAGTAAGGTGGCGCCCCCTGCCCACCTCGCCTACCTCTCCATGGGCCCTTCTTTCTCTGGCCGCTCCGGGAGCCCTGCGGGCTTGGGTTCAAGCCCCCACACACCGCACAGGCCAAGGGCGCATGCGCGACCGCCGGGGCCTAGGGCTGGCCTCGGGGGGCGGGGGGGTCCTCAGTGAAGGCCCCGCCCTCCCTCCAGGCTCTGACCCAGCTGCAGCTCTTCCATCGCCGCCCTTCTGGACTCGGCTTCAGCTGTCTCCCTCCCCTCCCCCACTCCCACTCAGCTTGCAGGCCGCTTCCCTGCCTTGAAAGCATTGCTCTGGCCCTGAGGGCCACAGACCTACTGGGCTTCAAGCTCAAGGCTCTGCCTGGGCCTGCTGCTTCGGCCAGGGGCTCATTTTTTCCTGGAAAGACAAAGCCATGGCCTCACCCCACGCCTGCACTTTGCCACGGCAGGCAGCCCAGATGTAGGAAAGGCTCTGTGGAGTCAGAAGTGCCGAGACAGGCAGATGGCACCAGAGGGTTTGGGGGCCAGGGCGCAAGTGGGCTAGCCCCTCCTCCCGGGAGTCGGGGAGGCCCGGCCTTCCTAGTGCCCAGGCCACGGCTCCGGGGAGAAACCCGCCATGGAGGGCACGCGGGAGGCCCTCTGCCTGAGGTGGCAGGTGTCACGCCAGGGCCACTGCAAGCCTGGCTCGGCTTGCCTGCTTTCTCCAAAGGAGGCTGGCCGACCAGCCGAACCTGGCACCTGGGCCAGGCCCCTTCCAAGGGGACGAGTTCCAGAGGATAGAGCCCTGGGGGCGGCTGCCAAGTCTCCTGGGGCGTGTGCTGGGCCCCCGTCAGAGGAGGAAGCAGCCTGGTAAACGGTGTGCCAGGCCTGAGATCTGGAGGCCTCCCACAGCCGGGTCCCTGTCCTGCCCAGGCCCCCCGAGGGAGGACGATGGTCGGGCAGTGGCGAGCGGGGTGGGGCTGGCGCCGAGCCTGCCCTTGGATGCCCCGGGGAAGGCCGCCGGGGGATGGGCTGCCCCTGGCCAGGTCTGAGGGACCGACCCAGCTCGGGGCTGTCGGGGGCAGAGAGAGAACGCCCCTCCGCACTTTCCCTTCAGGTTCTTAGGGCTGGCCAACTCCTTCCCAAGACAGCTTGTCTGTAGAAAATCAGACCCAGCTGAAAAACATGTGTCCATGGGGGAAACCCGGGAAACTGAGTCTCCCCACACAATAGCAGAGATTCTCATCTTGCATCCTCTCCTGAGCTAATGACAAAGGTGGATGTCCCGGGTGGGCCTGTGGAATGGGAGAGGGGAGGAAGTCTATTGTCATGCAGAGGAACATGGAAAGACTTGTCTGAAGCTTATCCCCTGCACTGGGGTCAGGTCGGGAAGGGACGGCACAGAGGTGAGCAGGAACCAACCGGCCTCTCTGTGGTGGGGCTGGCCCCGGGGCAGGCGTGGGGGTGATGGCTGGAAGTGGGATGGCGCGTGAGTTGGCACCAGCCAGCGGTGGAGGCAGAGACTCAGAGGTCAGGGATCTCTCTCTCTGTCTCTGTCTCTCTCTCTCTCCCTCAGGGAGCTGAGCAGAGTAAGGTGGCGCCCCCTGCCCACCTCGCCTACCTCTCCATGGGCCCTTCTTTCTCTGGCCGCTCCGGGAGCCCTGCGGGCTTGGGTTCAAGCCCCCACACACCGCACAGGCCAAGGGCGCATGCGCGACCGCCGGGGCCTAGGGCTGGCCTCGGGGGGCGGGGGGGTCCTCAGTGAAGGCCCCGCCCTCCCTCCAGGCTCTGACCCAGCTGCAGCTCTTCCATCGCCGCCCTTCTGGACTCGGCTTCAGCTGTCTCCCTCCCCTCCCCCACTCCCACTCAGCTTGCAGGCCGCTTCCCTGCCTTGAAAGCATTGCTCTGGCCCTGAGGGCCACAGACCTACTGGGCTTCAAGCTCAAGGCTCTGCCTGGGCCTGCTGCTTCGGCCAGGGGCTCATTTTTTCCTGGAAAGACAAAGCCATGGCCTCACCCCACGCCTGCACTTTGCCACGGCAGGCAGCCCAGATGTAGGAAAGGCTCTGTGGAGTCAGAAGTGCCGAGACAGGCAGATGGCACCAGAGGGTTTGGGGGCCAGGGCGCAACTGGGCTAGCCCCTCCTCCCGGGAGTCGGGGAGGCCCGGCCTTCCTAGTGCCCAGGCCACGGCTCCGGGGAGAAACCCGCCATGGAGGGCACGCGGGAGGCCCTCTGCCTGAGGTGGCAGGTGTCACGCCAGGGCCACTGCAAGCCTGGCTCGGCTTGCCTGCTTTCTCCAAAGGAGGCTGGCCGACCAGCCGAACCTGGCACCTGGGCCAGGCCCCTTCCAAGGGGACGAGTTCCAGAGGATAGAGCCCTGGGGGCGGCTGCCAAGTCTCCTGGGGCGTGTGCTGGGCCCCCGTCAGAGGAGGAAGCAGCCTGGTAAACGGTGTGCCAGGCCTGAGATCTGGAGGCCTCCCACAGCCGGGTCCCTGTCCTGCCCAGGCCCCCCGAGGGAGGACGATGGTCGGGCAGTGGCGAGCGGGGAGGGGCTGGCGCCGAGCCTGCCCTTGGATGCCCCGGGGAAGGCCGCCGGGGGATGGGCTGCCCGTGGCCAGGTCTGAGGGACCGACCCAGCTCGGGGCTGTCGGGGGCAGAGAGAGAACGCCCCTCCGCACTTTCCCTTCAGGTTCTTAGGGCTGGCCAACTCCTTCCCAAGACAGCTTGTCTGTAGAAAATCAGACCCAGCTGAAAAACATGTGTCCATGGGGGAAACCCGGGAAACTGAGTCTCCCCACACAATAGCAGAGATTCTCATCTTGCATCCTCTCCTGAGCTAATGACAAAGGTGGATGTCCCGGGTGGGTGGGCCTGTGGAATGGGAGAGGGGAGGAAGTCTATTGTCCTGCAGAGGGACATGGAAAGACTTGTCTGAAGCTTATCCCCTGCACTGGGGTCAGGTCGGGAAGGGACTGCACAGAGGTGAGCAGGAACCAACCGGCCTCTCTGTGGTGGGGCTGGCCCCGGGGCAGGCGTGGGGGTGATGGCTGGAAGTGGGATGGCGCGTGAGTTGGCACCAGCCAGCGGTGGAGGCAGAGACTCAGAGGTCAGGGATCTCTCTCTCTGTCTCTGTCTCTCTCTCTCTCCCTCAGGGAGCTGAGGAGATTAAGGTGGCGCCCCCTGCTCACCTCGCCTACCTCTCCATGGGCCCTTCTTTCTCTGGCCGCTCCGGGAGCCCTGCGGGCTTGGGTTCAAGCCCCCACACACCGCACAGGCCAAGGGCGCATGCGCGACCGCCGGGGCCTAGGGCTGGCCTCGGGGGGGGGGGGGGATCCTCAGTGAAGGCCCCGCCCTCCCTCCAGGCTCTGACCCAGCTGCAGCTCTTCCATCGCCGCCCTTCTGGACTCGGCTTCAGCTGTCTCCCTCCCCTCCCCCACTCCCACTCAGCTTGCAGGCCGCTTCCCTGCCTTGAAAGCATTGCTCTGGCCCTGAGGGCCACAGACCTACTGGGCTTCAAGCTCAAGGCTCTGCCTGGGCCTGCTGCTTCGGCCAGGGGCTCATTTTTTCCTGGAAAGACAAAGCCATGGCCTCACCCCACGCCTGCACTTTGCCACGGCAGGCAGCCCAGATGTAGGAAAGGCTCTGTGGAGTCAGAAGTGCCGAGACAGGCAGATGGCACCAGAGGGTTTGGGGGCCAGGGCGCAACTGGGCTAGCCCCTCCTCCCGGGAGTCGGGGAGGCCCGGCCTTCCTAGTGCCCAGGCCACGGCTCCGGGGAGAAACCCGCCATGGAGGGCACGCGGGAGGCCCTCTGCCTGAGGTGGCAGGTGTCACGCCAGGGCCACTGCAAGCCTGGCTCGGCTTGCCTGCTTTCTCCAAAGGAGGCTGGCCGACCAGCCGAACCTGGCACCTGGGCCAGGCCCCTTCCAAGTGGACGAGTTCCAGAGGATAGAGCCCTGGGGGCGGCTGCCAAGTCTCCTGGGGCGTGTGCTGGGCCCCCGTCAGAGGAGGAAGCAGCCTGGTAAACGGTGTGCCAGGCCTGAGATCTGGAGGCCTCCCACAGCCGGGTCCCTGTCCTGCCCAGGCCCCCCGAGGGAGGACGATGGTCGGGCAGTGGCGAGCGGGGTGGGGCTGGCGCCGAGCCTGCCCTTGGATGCCCCGGGGAAGGCCGCCGGGGGATGGGCTGCCCCTGGCCAGATCTGAGGGACCGACCCAGCTCGGGGCTGTCGGGGGCAGAGAGAGAACTCCGCACTTTCCCTTCAGGTTCTTAGGGCTGGCCAACTCCTTCCCAAGACAGCTTGTCTGTAGAAAATCAGACCCAGCTGAAAAACATGTGTCCATGGGGGAAACCCGGGAAACTGAGTCTCCCCACACAATAGCAGAGATTCTCATCTTGCATCCTCTCCTGAGCTAATGACAAAGGTGGATGTCCTGGGTGGGCCTGTGGAATGGGAGAGGGGAGGAAGTCTATTGTCATGCAGAGGAACATGGAAAGACTTGTCTGAAGCTTATCCCCTGCACTGGGGTCAGGTCGGGAAGGGACGGCACAGAGGTGAGCAGGAACCAACCGGCCTCTCTGTGGTGGGGCTGGCCCCGGGGCAGGCGTGGGGGTGATGGCTGGAAATGGGATGGCGCGTGAGTAAGCACCAGCCAGCGGTGGAGGCAGAGACTCAGAGGTCAGGGATCTCTCTCTCTGTCTCTGTCTCTCTCTCTCTCCCTCAGGGAGCTGAGCAGAGTAAGGTGGCGCCCCCTGCCCACCTCGCCTACCTCTCCATGGGCCCTTCTTTCTCTGGCCGCTCCGGGAGCCCTGCGGGCTTGGGTTCAAGCCCCCACACACCGCACAGGCCAAGGGCGCATGCGCGACCGCCGGGGCCTAGGGCTGGCCTCGGGGGGCGGGGGGGTCCTCAGTGAAGGCCCCGCCCTCCCTCCAGGCTCTGACCCAGCTGCAGCTCTTCCATCGCCGCCCTTCTGGACTCGGCTTCAGCTGTCTCCCTCCCCTCCCCCACTCCCACTCAGCTTGCAGGCCGCTTCCCTGCCTTGAAAGCATTGCTCTGGCCCTGAGGGCCACAGACCTACTGGGCTTCAAGCTCAAGGCTCTGCCTGGGCCTGCTGCTTCGGCCAGGGGCTCATTTTTTCCTGGAAAGACAAAGCCATGGCCTCACCCCACGCCTGCACTTTGCCACGGCAGGCAGCCCAGATGTAGGAAAGGCTCTGTGGAGTCAGAAGTGCCGAGACAGGCAGATGGCACCAGAGGGTTTGGGGGCCAGGGCGCAAGTGGGCTAGCCCCTCCTCCCGGGAGTCGGGGAGGCCCGGCCTTCCTAGTGCCCAGGCCACGGCTCCGGGGAGAAACCCGCCATGGAGGGCACGCGGGAGGCCCTCTGCCTGAGGTGGCAGGTGTCACGCCAGGGCCACTGCAAGCCTGGCTCGGCTTGCCTGCTTTCTCCAAAGGAGGCTGGCCGACCAGCCGAACCTGGCACCTGGGCCAGGCCCCTTCCAAGGGGACGAGTTCCAGAGGATAGAGCCCTGGGGGCGGCTGCCAAGTCTCCTGGGGCGTGTGCTGGGCCCCCGTCAGAGGAGGAAGCAGCCTGGTAAACGGTGTGCCAGGCCTGAGATCTGGAGGCCTCCCACAGCCGGGTCCCTGTCCTGCCCAGGCCCCCCGAGGGAGGACGATGGTCGGGCAGTGGCGAGCGGGGTGGGGCTGGCGCCGAGCCTGCCCTTGGATGCCCCGGGGAAGGCCGCCGGGGGATGGGCTGCCCCTGGCCAGGTCTGAGGGACCGACCCAGCTCGGGGCTGTCGGGGGCAGAGAGAGAACCCCCCTCCGCCCTTTCCCTTCAGGTTCTTAGGGCTGGCCAAATCCTTCCCAAGACAGCTTGTCTGTAGAAAATCAGACCCAGCTGAAGAACATGTGTCCATGGGGGAAACCCGGGAAACTGAGTCTCCCCACACAATAGCAGAGATTCTCATCTTGCATCCTCTCCTGAGCTAATGACAAAGGTGGATGTCCCGGGTGGGTGGGCCTGTGGAATGGGAGAGGGGAGGAAGTCTATTGTCCTGCAGAGGGACATGGAAAGACTTGTCTGAAGCTTATCCCCTGCACTGGGGTCAGGTCGGGAAGGGACTGCACAGAGGTGAGCAGGAACCAACCGGCCTCTCTGTGGTGGGGCTGGCCCCGGGGCAGGCGTGGGGGTGATGGCTGGAAGTGGGATGGCGCGTGAGTTGGCACCAGCCAGCGGTGGAGGCAGAGACTCAGAGGTCAGGGATCTCTCTCTCTGTCTCTGTCTCTCTCTCTCTCCCTCAGGGAGCTGAGGAGAGTAAGGTGGCGCCCCCTGCTCACCTCGCCTACCTCTCCATGGGCCCTTCTTTCTCTGGCCGCTCCGGGAGCCCTGCGGGCTTGGGTTCAAGCCCCCACACACCGCACAGGCCAAGGGCGCATGCGCGACCGCCGGGGCCTAGGGCTGGCCTCGGGGTGGGGGGGGGATCCTCAGTGAAGGCCCCGCCCTCCCTCCAGGCTCTGACCCAGCTGCAGCTCTTCCATCGCCGCCCTTCTGGACTCGGCTTCAGCTGTCTCCCTCCCCTCCCCCACTCCCACTCAGCTTGCAGGCCGCTTCCCTGCCTTGAAAGCATTGCTCTGGCCCTGAGGGCCACAGACCTACTGGGCTTCAAGCTCAAGGCTCTGCCTGGGCCTGCTGCTTCGGCCAGGGGCTCATTTTTTCCTGGAAAGACAAAGCCATGGCCTCACCCCACGCCTGCACTTTGCCACGGCAGGCAGCCCAGATGTAGGAAAGGCTCTGTGGAGTCAGAAGTGCCGAGACAGTCAGATGGCACCAGAGGGTTTGGGGGCCAGGGCGCAAGTGGGCTAGCCCCTCCTCCCGGGAGTCGGGGAGGCCCGGCCTTCCTAGTGCCCAGGCCACGGCTCCGGGGAGAAACCCGCCATGGAGGGCACGCGGGAGGCCCTCTGCCTGAGGTGGCAGGTGTCACGCCAGGGCCACTGCAAGCCTGGCTCGGCTTGCCTGCTTTCTCCAAAGGAGGCTGGCCGACCAGCCGAACCTGGCACCTGGGCCAGGCCCCTTCCAAGGGGACGAGTTCCAGAGGATAGAGCCCTGGGGGCGGCTGCCAAGTCTCCTGGGGCGTGTGCTGGGCCCCCGTCAGAGGAGGAAGCAGCCTGGTAAACGGTGTGCCAGGCCTGAGATCTGGAGGCCTCCCACAGCCGGGTCCCTGTCCTGCCCAGGCCCCCCGAGGGAGGACGATGGTCGGGCAGTGGCGAGCGGGGTGGGGCTGGCGCCGAGCCTGCCCTTGGATGCCCCGGGGAAGGCCGCCGGGGGATGGGCTGCCCCTGGCCAGATCTGAGGGACCGACCCAGCTCGGGGCTGTCGGGGGCAGAGAGAGAACTCCGCACTTTCCCTTCAGGTTCTTAGGGCTGGCCAACTCCTTCCCAAGACAGCTTGTCTGTAGAAAATCAGACCCAGCTGAAAAACATGTGTCCATGGGGGAAACCCGGGAAACTGAGTCTCCCCACACAATAGCAGAGATTCTCATCTTGCATCCTCTCCTGAGCTAATGACAAAGGTGGATGTCCTGGGTGGGCCTGTGGAATGGGAGAGGGGAGGAAGTCTATTGTCATGCAGAGGAACATGGAAAGACTTGTCTGAAGCTTATCCCCTGCACTGGGGTCAGGTCGGGAAGGGACGGCACAGAGGTGAGCAGGAACCAACCGGCCTCTCTGTGGTGGGGCTGGCCCCGGGGCAGGCGTGGGGGTGATGGCTGGAAGTGGGATGGCACGTGAGTAAGCACCAGCCAGCGGTGGAGGCAGAGACTCAGAGGTCAGGGATCTCTCTCTCTGTCTCTGTCTCTCTCTCTCTCCCTCAGGGAGCTGAGCAGAGTAAGGTGGCGCCCCCTGCCCACCTCGCCTACCTCTCCATGGGCCCTTCTTTCTCTGGCCGCTCCGGGAGCCCTGCGGGCTTGGGTTCAAGCCCCCACACACCGCACAGGCCAAGGGCGCATGCGCGACCGCCGGGGCCTAGGGCTGGCCTCGGGGGGCGGGGGGGTCCTCAGTGAAGGCCCCGCCCTCCCTCCAGGCTCTGACCCAGCTGCAGCTCTTCCATCGCCGCCCTTCTGGACTCGGCTTCAGCTGTCTCCCTCCCCTCCCCCACTCCCACTCAGCTTGCAGGCCGCTTCCCTGCCTTGAAAGCATTGCTCTGGCCCTGAGGGCCACAGACCTACTGGGCTTCAAGCTCAAGGCTCTGCCTGGGCCTGCTGCTTCGGCCAGGGGCTCATTTTTTCCTGGAAAGACAAAGCCATGGCCTCACCCCACGCCTGCACTTTGCCACGGCAGGCAGCCCAGATGTAGGAAAGGCTCTGTGGAGTCAGAAGTGCCGAGACAGGCAGATGGCACCAGAGGGTTTGGGGGCCAGGGCGCAAGTGGGCTAGCCCCTCCTCCCGGGAGTCGGGGAGGCCCGGCCTTCCTAGTGCCCAGGCCACGGCTCCGGGGAGAAACCCGCCATGGAGGGCACGCGGGAGGCCCTCTGCCTGAGGTGGCAGGTGTCACGCCAGGGCCACTGCAAGCCTGGCTCGGCTTGCCTGCTTTCTCCAAAGGAGGCTGGCCGACCAGCCGAACCTGGCACCTGGGCCAGGCCCCTTCCAAGGGGACGAGTTCCAGAGGATAGAGCCCTGGGGGCGGCTGCCAAGTCTCCTGGGGCGTGTGCTGGGCCCCCGTCAGAGGAGGAAGCAGCCTGGTAAACGGTGTGCCAGGCCTGAGATCTGGAGGCCTCCCACAGCCGGGTCCCTGTCCTGCCCAGGCCCCCCGAGGGAGGACGATGGTCGGGCAGTGGCGAGCGGGGTGGGGCTGGCGCCGAGCCTGCCCTTGGATGCCCCGGGGAAGGCCGCCGGGGGATGGGCTGCCCCTGGCCAGGTCTGAGGGACCGACCCAGCTCGGGGCTGTCGGGGGCAGAGAGAGAACGCCCCTCCGCACTTTCCCTTCAGGTTCTTAGGGCTGGCCAACTCCTTCCCAAGACAGCTTGTCTGTAGAAAATCAGACCCAGCTGAAAAACATGTGTCCATGGGGGAAACCCGGGAAACTGAGTCTCCCCACACAATAGCAGAGATTCTCATCTTGCATCCTCTCCTGAGCTAATGACAAAGGTGGATGTCCCGGGTGGGCCTGTGGAATGGGAGAGGGGAGGAAGTCTATTGTCATGCAGAGGAACATGGAAAGACTTGTCTGAAGCTTATCCCCTGCACTGGGGTCAGGTCGGGAAGGGACGGCACAGAGGTGAGCAGGAACCAACCGGCCTCTCTGTGGTGGGGCTGGCCCCGGGGCAGGCGTGGGGGTGATGGCTGGAAGTGGGATGGCGCGTGAGTTGGCACCAGCCAGCGGTGGAGGCAGAGACTCAGAGGTCAGGGATCTCTCTCTCTGTCTCTGTCTCTCTCTCTCTCCCTCAGGGAGCTGAGCAGAGTAAGGTGGCGCCCCCTGCCCACCTCGCCTACCTCTCCATGGGCCCTTCTTTCTCTGGCCGCTCCGGGAGCCCTGCGGGCTTGGGTTCAAGCCCCCACACACCGCACAGGCCAAGGGCGCATGCGCGACCGCCAGGGCCTAGGGCTGGCCTCGGGGGGCGGGGGGGTCCTCAGTGAAGGCCCCGCCCTCCCTCCAGGCTCTGACCCAGCTGCAGCTCTTCCATCGCCGCCCTTCTGGACTCGGCTTCAGCTGTCTCCCTCCCCTCCCCCACTCCCACTCAGCTTGCAGGCCGCTTCCCTGCCTTGAAAGCATTGCTCTGGCCCTGAGGGCCACAGACCTACTGGGCTTCAAGCTCAAGGCTCTGCCTGGGCCTGCTGCTTCGGCCAGGGGCTCATTTTTTCCTGGAAAGACAAAGCCATGGCCTCACCCCACGCCTGCACTTTGCCACGGCAGGCAGCCCAGATGTAGGAAAGGCTCTGTGGAGTCAGAAGTGCCGAGACAGGCAGATGGCACCAGAGGGTTTGGGGGCCAGGGCGCAAGTGGGCTAGCCCCTCCTCCCGGGAGTCGGGGAGGCCCGGCCTTCCTAGTGCCCAGGCCACGGCTCCGGGGAGAAACCCGCCATGGAGGGCACGCGGGAGGCCCTCTGCCTGAGGTGGCAGGTGTCACGCCAGGGCCACTGCAAGCCTGGCTCGGCTTGCCTGCTTTCTCCAAAGGAGGCTGGCCGACCAGCCGAACCTGGCACCTGGGCCAGGCCCCTTCCAAGGGGACGAGTTCCAGAGGATAGAGCCCTGGGGGCGGCTGCCAAGTCTCCTGGGGCGTGTGCTGGGCCCCCGTCAGAGGAGGAAGCAGCCTGGTAAACGGTGTGCCAGGCCTGAGATCTGGAGGCCTCCCACAGCCGGGTCCCTGTCCTGCCCAGGCCCCCCGAGGGAGGACGATGGTCGGGCAGTGGCGAGCGGGGTGGGGCTGGCGCCGAGCCTGCCCTTGGATGCCCCGGGGAAGGCCGCCGGGGGATGGGCTGCCCCTGGCCAGATCTGAGGGACCGACCCAGCTCGGGGCTGTCGGGGGCAGAGAGAGAACTCCGCACTTTCCCTTCAGGTTCTTAGGGCTGGCCAACTCCTTCCCAAGACAGCTTGTCTGTAGAAAATCAGACCCAGCTGAAAAACATGTGTCCATGGGGGAAACCCGGGAAACTGAGTCTCCCCACACAATAGCAGAGATTCTCATCTTGCATCCTCTCCTGAGCTAATGACAAAGGTGGATGTCCTGGGTGGGCCTGTGGAATGGGAGAGGGGAGGAAGTCTATTGTCATGCAGAGGAACATGGAAAGACTTGTCTGAAGCTTATCCCCTGCACTGGGGTCAGGTCGGGAAGGGACGGCACAGAGGTGAGCAGGAACCAACCGGCCTCTCTGTGGTGGGGCTGGCCCCGGGGCAGGCGTGGGGGTGATGGCTGGAAGTGGGATGGCGCGTGAGTAAGCACCAGCCAGCGGTGGAGGCAGAGACTCAGAGGTCAGGGATCTCTCTCTCTGTCTCTGTCTCTCTCTCTCTCCCTCAGGGAGCTGAGCAGAGTAAGGTGGCGCCCCCTGCCCACCTCGCCTACCTCTCCATGGGCCCTTCTTTCTCTGGCCGCTCCGGGAGCCCTGCGGGCTTGGGTTCAAGCCCCCACACACCGCACAGGCCAAGGGCGCATGCGCGACCGCCGGGGCCTAGGGCTGGCCTCGGGGGGCGGGGGGGTCCTCAGTGAAGGCCCCGCCCTCCCTCCAGGCTCTGACCCAGCTGCAGCTCTTCCATCGCCGCCCTTCTGGACTCGGCTTCAGCTGTCTCCCTCCCCTCCCCCACTCCCACTCAGCTTGCAGGCCGCTTCCCTGCCTTGAAAGCATTGCTCTGGCCCTGAGGGCCACAGACCTACTGGGCTTCAAGCTCAAGGCTCTGCCTGGGCCTGCTGCTTCGGCCAGGGGCTCATTTTTTCCTGGAAAGACAAAGCCATGGCCTCACCCCACGCCTGCACTTTGCCACGGCAGGCAGCCCAGATGTAGGAAAGGCTCTGTGGAGTCAGAAGTGCCGAGACAGGCAGATGGCACCAGAGGGTTTGGGGGCCAGGGCGCAAGTGGGCTAGCCCCTCCTCCCGGGAGTCGGGGAGGCCCGGCCTTCCTAGTGCCCAGGCCACGGCTCCGGGGAGAAACCCGCCATGGAGGGCACGCGGGAGGCCCTCTGCCTGAGGTGGCAGGTGTCACGCCAGGGCCACTGCAAGCCTGGCTCGGCTTGCCTGCTTTCTCCAAAGGAGGCTGGCCGACCAGCCGAACCTGGCACCTGGGCCAGGCCCCTTCCAAGGGGACGAGTTCCAGAGGATAGAGCCCTGGGGGCGGCTGCCAAGTCTCCTGGGGTGTGTGCTGGGCCCCCGTCAGAGGAGGAAGCAGCCTGGTAAACGGTGTGCCAGGCCTGAGATCTGGAGGCCTCCCACAGCCGGGTCCCTGTCCTGCCCAGGCCCCCCGAGGGAGGACGATGGTCGGGCAGTGGCGAGCGGGGTGGGGCTGGCGCCGAGCCTGCCCTTGGATGCCCCGGGGAAGGCCGCCGGGGGATGGGCTGCCCCTGGCCAGGTCTGAGGGACCGACCCAGCTCGGGGCTGTCGGGGGCAGAGAGAGAACCCCCCTCCGCCCTTTCCCTTCAGGTTCTTAGGGCTGGCCAAATCCTTCCCAAGACAGCTTGTCTGTAGAAAATCAGACCCAGCTGAAGAACATGTGTCCATGGGGGAAACCCGGGAAACTGAGTCTCCCCACACAATAGCAGAGATTCTCATCTTGCATCCTCTCCTGAGCTAATGACAAAGGTGGATGTCCCGGGTGGGTGGGCCTGTGGAATGGGAGAGGGGAGGAAGTCTATTGTCCTGCAGAGGGACATGGAAAGACTTGTCTGAAGCTTATCCCCTGCACTGGGGTCAGGTCGGGAAGGGACTGCACAGAGGTGAGCAGGAACCAACCGGCCTCTCTGTGGTGGGGCTGGCCCCGGGGCAGGCGTGGGGGTGATGGCTGGAAGTGGGATGGCGCGTGAGTTGGCACCAGCCAGCGGTGGAGGCAGAGACTCAGAGGTCAGGGATCTCTCTCTCTGTCTCTGTCTCTCTCTCTCTCCCTCAGGGAGCTGAGGAGAGTAAGGTGGCGCCCCCTGCTCACCTCGCCTACCTCTCCATGGGCCCTTCTTTCTCTGGCCGCTCCGGGAGCCCTGCGGGCTTGGGTTCAAGCCCCCACACACCGCACAGGCCAAGGGCGCATGCGCGACCGCCGGGGCCTAGGGCTGGCCTCGGGGTGGGGGGGGGATCCTCAGTGAAGGCCCCGCCCTCCCTCCAGGCTCTGACCCAGCTGCAGCTCTTCCATCGCCGCCCTTCTGGACTCGGCTTCAGCTGTCTCCCTCCCCTCCCCCACTCCCACTCAGCTTGCAGGCCGCTTCCCTGCCTTGAAAGCATTGCTCTGGCCCTGAGGGCCACAGACCTACTGGGCTTCAAGCTCAAGGCTCTGCCTGGGCCTGCTGCTTCGGCCAGGGGCTCATTTTTTCCTGGAAAGACAAAGCCATGGCCTCACCCCACGCCTGCACTTTGCCACGGCAGGCAGCCCAGATGTAGGAAAGGCTCTGTGGAGTCAGAAGTGCCGAGACAGTCAGATGGCACCAGAGGGTTTGGGGGCCAGGGCGCAAGTGGGCTAGCCCCTCCTCCCGGGAGTCGGGGAGGCCCGGCCTTCCTAGTGCCCAGGCCACGGCTCCGGGGAGAAACCCGCCATGGAGGGCACGCGGGAGGCCCTCTGCCTGAGGTGGCAGGTGTCACGCCAGGGCCACTGCAAGCCTGGCTCGGCTTGCCTGCTTTCTCCAAAGGAGGCTGGCCGACCAGCCGAACCTGGCACCTGGGCCAGGCCCCTTCCAAGGGGACGAGTTCCAGAGGATAGAGCCCTGGGGGCGGCTGCCAAGTCTCCTGGGGCGTGTGCTGGGCCCCCGTCAGAGGAGGAAGCAGCCTGGTAAACGGTGTGCCAGGCCTGAGATCTGGAGGCCTCCCACAGCCGGGTCCCTGTCCTGCCCAGGCCCCCCGAGGGAGGACGATGGTCGGGCAGTGGCGAGCGGGGTGGGGCTGGCGCCGAGCCTGCCCTTGGATGCCCCGGGGAAGGCCGCCGGGGGATGGGCTGCCCCTGGCCAGATCTGAGGGACCGACCCAGCTCGGGGCTGTCGGGGGCAGAGAGAGAACTCCGCACTTTCCCTTCAGGTTCTTAGGGCTGGCCAACTCCTTCCCAAGACAGCTTGTCTGTAGAAAATCAGACCCAGCTGAAAAACATGTGTCCATGGGGGAAACCCGGGAAACTGAGTCTCCCCACACAATAGCAGAGATTCTCATCTTGCATCCTCTCCTGAGTTAATGACAAAGGTGGATGTCCTGGGTGGGCCTGTGGAATGGGAGAGGGGAGGAAGTCTATTGTCATGCAGAGGAACATGGAAAGACTTGTCTGAAGCTTATCCCCTGCACTGGGGTCAGGTCGGGAAGGGACGGCACAGAGGTGAGCAGGAACCAACCGGCCTCTCTGTGGTGGGGCTGGCCCCGGGGCAGGCGTGGGGGTGATGGCTGGAAGTGGGATGGCGCGTGAGTAAGCACCAGCCAGCGGTGGAGGCAGAGACTCAGAGGTCAGGGATCTCTCTCTCTGTCTCTGTCTCTCTCTCTCTCCCTCAGGGAGCTGAGCAGAGTAAGGTGGCGCCCCCTGCCCACCTCGCCTACCTCTCCATGGGCCCTTCTTTCTCTGGCCGCTCCGGGAGCCCTGCGGGCTTGGGTTCAAGCCCCCACACACCGCACAGGCCAAGGGCGCATGCGCGACCGCCGGGGCCTAGGGCTGGCCTCGGGGGGCGGGGGGGTCCTCAGTGAAGGCCCCGCCCTCCCTCCAGGCTCTGACCCAGCTGCAGCTCTTCCATCGCCGCCCTTCTGGACTCGGCTTCAGCTGTCTCCCTCCCCTCCCCCACTCCCACTCAGCTTGCAGGCCGCTTCCCTGCCTTGAAAGCATTGCTCTGGCCCTGAGGGCCACAGACCTACTGGGCTTCAAGCTCAAGGCTCTGCCTGGGCCTGCTGCTTCGGCCAGGGGCTCATTTTTTCCTGGAAAGACAAAGCCATGGCCTCACCCCACGCCTGCACTTTGCCACGGCAGGCAGCCCAGATGTAGGAAAGGCTCTGTGGAGTCAGAAGTGCCGAGACAGGCAGATGGCACCAGAGGGTTTGGGGGCCAGGGCGCAAGTGGGCTAGCCCCTCCTCCCGGGAGTCGGGGAGGCCCGGCCTTCCTAGTGCCCAGGCCACGGCTCCGGGGAGAAACCCGCCATGGAGGGCACGCGGGAGGCCCTCTGCCTGAGGTGGCAGGTGTCACGCCAGGGCCACTGCAAGCCTGGCTCGGCTTGCCTGCTTTCTCCAAAGGAGGCTGGCCGACCAGCCGAACCTGGCACCTGGGCCAGGCCCCTTCCAAGGGGACGAGTTCCAGAGGATAGAGCCCTGGGGGCGGCTGCCAAGTCTCCTGGGGCGTGTGCTGGGCCCCCGTCAGAGGAGGAAGCAGCCTGGTAAACGGTGTGCCAGGCCTGAGATCTGGAGGCCTCCCACAGCCGGGTCCCTGTCCTGCCCAGGCCCCCCGAGGGAGGACGATGGTCGGGCAGTGGCGAGCGGGGTGGGGCTGGCGCCGAGCCTGCCCTTGGATGCCCCGGGGAAGGCCGCCGGGGGATGGGCTGCCCCTGGCCAGGTCTGAGGGACCGACCCATCTCGGGGCTGTCGGGGGCAGAGAGAGAACGCCCCTCCGCACTTTCCCTTCAGGTTCTTAGGGCTGGCCAACTCCTTCCCAAGACAGCTTGTCTGTAGAAAATCAGACCCAGCTGAAAAACATGTGTCCATGGGGGAAACCCGGGAAACTGAGTCTCCCCACACAATAGCAGAGATTCTCATCTTGCATCCTCTCCTGAGCTAATGACAAAGGTGGATGTCCCGGGTGGGCCTGTGGAATGGGAGAGGGGAGGAAGTCTATTGTCATGCAGAGGAACATGGAAAGACTTGTCTGAAGCTTATCCCCTGCACTGGGGTCAGGTCGGGAAGGGACGGCACAGAGGTGAGCAGGAACCAACCGGCCTCTCTGTGGTGGGGCTGGCCCCGGGGCAGGCGTGGGGGTGATGGCTGGAAGTGGGATGGCGCGTGAGTTGGCACCAGCCAGCGGTGGAGGCAGAGACTCAGAGGTCAGGGATCTCTCTCTCTGTCTCTGTCTCTCTCTCTCTCCCTCAGGGAGCTGAGCAGAGTAAGGTGGCGCCCCCTGCCCACCTCGCCTACCTCTCCATGGGCCCTTCTTTCTCTGGCCGCTCCGGGAGCCCTGCGGGCTTGGGTTCAAGCCCCCACACACCGCACTGGCCAAGGGCGCATGCGCGACCGCCGGGGCCTAGGGCTGGCCTCGGGGGGCGGGGGGGTCCTCAGTGAAGGCCCCGCCCTCCCTCCAGGCTCTGACCCAGCTGCAGCTCTTCCATCGCCGCCCTTCTGGACTCGGCTTCAGCTGTCTCCCTCCCCTCCCCCACTCCCACTCAGCTTGCAGGCCGCTTCCCTGCCTTGAAAGCATTGCTCTGGCCCTGAGGGCCACAGACCTACTGGGCTTCAAGCTCAAGGCTCTGCCTGGGCCTGCTGCTTCGGCCAGGGGCTCATTTTTTCCTGGAAAGACAAAGCCATGGCCTCACCCCACGCCTGCACTTTGCCACGGCAGGCAGCCCAGATGTAGGAAAGGCTCTGTGGAGTCAGAAGTGCCGAGACAGGCAGATGGCACCAGAGGGTTTGGGGGCCAGGGCGCAAGTGGGCTAGCCCCTCCTCCCGGGAGTCGGGGAGGCCCGGCCTTCCTAGTGCCCAGGCCACGGCTCCGGGGAGAAACCCGCCATGGAGGGCACGCGGGAGGCCCTCTGCCTGAGGTGGCAGGTGTCACGCCAGGGCCACTGCAAGCCTGGCTCGGCTTGCCTGCTTTCTCCAAAGGAGGCTGGCCGACCAGCCGAACCTGGCACCTGGGCCAGGCCCCTTCCAAGGGGACGAGTTCCAGAGGATAGAGCCCTGGGGGCGGCTGCCAAGTCTCCTGGGGCGTGTGCTGGGCCCCCGTCAGAGGAGGAAGCAGCCTGGTAAACGGTGTGCCAGGCCTGAGATCTGGAGGCCTCCCACAGCCGGGTCCCTGTCCTGCCCAGGCCCCCCGAGGGAGGACGATGGTCGGGCAGTGGCGAGCGGGGTGGGGCTGGCGCCGAGCCTGCCCTTGGATGCCCCGGGGAAGGCCGCCGGGGGATGGGCTGCCCCTGGCCAGATCTGAGGGACCGACCCAGCTCGGGGCTGTCGGGGGCAGAGAGAGAACGCCCCTCCGCACTTTCCCTTCAGGTTCTTAGGGCTGGCCAACTCCTTCCCAAGACAGCTTGTCTGTAGAAAATCAGACCCAGCTGAAAAACATGTGTCCATGGGGGAAACCCGGGAAACTGAGTCTCCCCACACAATAGCAGAGATTCTCATCTTGCATCCTCTCCTGAGCTAATGACAAAGGTGGATGTCCCGGGTGGGCCTGTGGAATGGGAGAGGGGAGGAAGTCTATTGTCATGCAGAGGAACATGGAAAGACTTGTCTGAAGCTTATCCCCTGCACTGGGGTCAGGTCGGGAAGGGACGGCACAGAGGTGAGCAGGAACCAACCGGCCTCTCTGTGGTGGGGCTGGCCCCGGGGCAGGCGTGGGGGTGATGGCTGGAAGTGGGATGGCGCGTGAGTTGGCACCAGCCAGCGGTGGAGGCAGAGACTCAGAGGTCAGGGATCTCTCTCTCTGTCTCTGTCTCTCTCTCTCTCCCTCAGGGAGCTGAGCAGAGTAAGGTGGCGCCCCCTGCCCACCTCGCCTACCTCTCCATGGGCCCTTCTTTCTCTGGCCGCTCCGGGAGCCCTGCGGGCTTGGGTTCAAGCCCCCACACACCGCACAGGCCAAGGGCGCATGCGCGACCGCCGGGGCCTAGGGCTGGTCTCGGGGGGCGGGGGGGTCCTCAGTGAAGGCCCCGCCCTCCCTCCAGGCTCTGACCCAGCTGCAGCTCTTCCATCGCCGCCCTTCTGGACTCGGCTTCAGCTGTCTCCCTCCCCTCCCCCACTCCCACTCAGCTTGCAGGCCGCTTCCCTGCCTTGAAAGCATTGCTCTGGCCCTGAGGGCCACAGACCTACTGGGCTTCAAGCTCAAGGCTCTGCCTGGGCCTGCTGCTTCGGCCAGGGGCTCATTTTTTCCTGGAAAGACAAAGCCATGGCCTCACCCCACGCCTGCACTTTGCCACGGCAGGCAGCCCAGATGTAGGAAAGGCTCTGTGGAGTCAGAAGTGCCGAGACAGGCAGATGGCACCAGAGGGTTTGGGGGCCAGGGCGCAAGTGGGCTAGCCCCTCCTCCCGGGAGTCGGGGAGGCCCGGCCTTCCTAGTGCCCAGGCCACGGCTCCGGGGAGAAACCCGCCATGGAGGGCACGCGGGAGGCCCTCTGCCTGAGGTGGCAGGTGTCACGCCAGGGCCACTGCAAGCCTGGCTCGGCTTGCCTGCTTTCTCCAAAGGAGGCTGGCCGACCAGCCGAACCTGGCACCTGGGCCAGGCCCCTTCCAAGGGGACGAGTTCCAGAGGATAGAGCCCTGGGGGCGGCTGCCAAGTCTCCTGGGGCGTGTGCTGGGCCCCCGTCAGAGGAGGAAGCAGCCTGGTAAACGGTGTGCCAGGCCTGAGATCTGGAGGCCTCCCACAGCCGGGTCCCTGTCCTGCCCAGGCCCCCCGAGGGAGGACGATGGTCGGGCAGTGGCGAGCGGGGTGGGGCTGGCGCCGAGCCTGCCCTTGGATGCCCCGGGGAAGGCCGCCGGGGGATGGGCTGCCCCTGGCCAGATCTGAGGGACCGACCCAGCTCGGGGCTGTCGGGGGCAGAGAGAGAACGCCCCTCCGCACTTTCCCTTCAGGTTCTTAGGGCTGGCCAACTCCTTCCCAAGACAGCTTGTCTGTAGAAAATCAGACCCAGCTGAAAAACATGTGTCCATGGGGGAAACCCGGGAAACTGAGTCTCCCCACACAATAGCAGAGATTCTCATCTTGCATCCTCTCCTGAGCTAATGACAAAGGTGGATGTCCCGGGTGGGCCTGTGGAATGGGAGAGGGGAGGAAGTCTATTGTCATGCAGAGGAACATGGAAAGACTTGTCTGAAGCTTATCCCCTGCACTGGGGTCAGGTCGGGAAGGGACGGCACAGAGGTGAGCAGGAACCAACCGGCCTCTCTGTGGTGGGGCTGGCCCCGGGGCAGGCGTGGGGGTGATGGCTGGAAGTGGGATGGCGCGTGAGTTGGCACCAGCCAGCGGTGGAGGCAGAGACTCAGAGGTCAGGGATCTCTCTCTCTGTCTCTGTCTCTCTCTCTCTCCCTCAGGGAGCTGAGCAGAGTAAGGTGGCGCCCCCTGCCCACCTCGCCTACCTCTCCATGGGCCCTTCTTTCTCTGGCCGCTCCGGGAGCCCTGCGGGCTTGGGTTCAAGCCCCCACACACCGCACAGGCCAAGGGCGCATGCGCGACCGCCGGGGCCTAGGGCTGGCCTCGGGGGGCGGGGGGGTCCTCAGTGAAGGCCCCGCCCTCCCTCCAGGCTCTGACCCAGCTGCAGCTCTTCCATCGCCGCCCTTCTGGACTCGGCTTCAGCTGTCTCCCTCCCCTCCCCCACTCCCACTCAGCTTGCAGGCCGCTTCCCTGCCTTGAAAGCATTGCTCTGGCCCTGAGGGCCACAGACCTACTGGGCTTCAAGCTCAAGGCTCTGCCTGGGCCTGCTGCTTCGGCCAGGGGCTCATTTTTTCCTGGAAAGACAAAGCCATGGCCTCACCCCACGCCTGCACTTTGCCACGGCAGGCAGCCCAGATGTAGGAAAGGCTCTGTGGAGTCAGAAGTGCCGAGACAGGCAGATGGCACCAGAGGGTTTGGGGGCCAGGGCGCAAGTGGGCTAGCCCCTCCTCCCGGGAGTCGGGGAGGCCCGGCCTTCCTAGTGCCCAGGCCACGGCTCCGGGGAGAAACCCGCCATGGAGGGCACGCGGGAGGCCCTCTGCCTGAGGTGGCAGGTGTCACGCCAGGGCCACTGCAAGCCTGGCTCGGCTTGCCTGCTTTCTCCAAAGGAGGCTGGCCGACCAGCCGAACCTGGCACCTGGGCCAGGCCCCTTCCAAGGGGACGAGTTCCAGAGGATAGAGCCCTGGGGGCGGCTGCCAAGTCTCCTGGGGCGTGTGCTGGGCCCCCGTCAGAGGAGGAAGCAGCCTGGTAAACGGTGTGCCAGGCCTGAGATCTGGAGGCCTCCCACAGCCGGGTCCCTGTCCTGCCCAGGCCCCCCGAGGGAGGACGATGGTCGGGCAGTGGCGAGCGGGGTGGGGCTGGCGCCGAGCCTGCCCTTGGATGCCCCGGGGAAGGCCGCCGGGGGATGGGCTGCCCCTGGCCAGGTCTGAGGGACCGACCCATCTCGGGGCTGTCGGGGGCAGAGAGAGAACGCCCCTCCGCACTTTCCCTTCAGGTTCTTAGGGCTGGCCAACTCCTTCCCAAGACAGCTTGTCTGTAGAAAATCAGACCCAGCTGAAAAACATGTGTCCATGGGGGAAACCCGGGAAACTGAGTCTCCCCACACAATAGCAGAGATTCTCATCTTGCATCCTCTCCTGAGCTAATGACAAAGGTGGATGTCCCGGGTGGGCCTGTGGAATGGGAGAGGGGAGGAAGTCTATTGTCATGCAGAGGAACATGGAAAGACTTGTCTGAAGCTTATCCCCTGCACTGGGGTCAGGTCGGGAAGGGACGGCACAGAGGTGAGCAGGAACCAACCGGCCTCTCTGTGGTGGGGCTGGCCCCGGGGCAGGCGTGGGGGTGATGGCTGGAAGTGGGATGGCGCGTGAGTTGGCACCAGCCAGCGGTGGAGGCAGAGACTCAGAGGTCAGGGATCTCTCTCTCTGTCTCTGTCTCTCTCTCTCTCCCTCAGGGAGCTGAGCAGAGTAAGGTGGCGCCCCCTGCCCACCTCGCCTACCTCTCCATGGGCCCTTCTTTCTCTGGCCGCTCCGGGAGCCCTGCGGGCTTGGGTTCAAGCCCCCACACACCGCACAGGCCAAGGGCGCATGCGCGACCGCCGGGGCCTAGGGCTGGCCTCGGGGGGCGGGGGGGTCCTCAGTGAAGGCCCCGCCCTCCCTCCAGGCTCTGACCCAGCTGCAGCTCTTCCATCGCCGCCCTTCTGGACTCGGCTTCAGCTGTCTCCCTCCCCTCCCCCACTCCCACTCAGCTTGCAGGCCGCTTCCCTGCCTTGAAAGCATTGCTCTGGCCCTGAGGGCCACAGACCTACTGGGCTTCAAGCTCAAGGCTCTGCCTGGGCCTGCTGCTTCGGCCAGGGGCTCATTTTTTCCTGGAAAGACAAAGCCATGGCCTCACCCCACGCCTGCACTTTGCCACGGCAGGCAGCCCAGATGTAGGAAAGGCTCTGTGGAGTCAGAAGTGCCGAGACAGGCAGATGGCACCAGAGGGTTTGGGGGCCAGGGCGCAAGTGGGCTAGCCCCTCCTCCCGGGAGTCGGGGAGGCCCGGCCTTCCTAGTGCCCAGGCCACGGCTCCGGGGAGAAACCCGCCATGGAGGGCACGCGGGAGGCCCTCTGCCTGAGGTGGCAGGTGTCACGCCAGGGCCACTGCAAGCCTGGCTCGGCTTGCCTGCTTTCTCCAAAGGAGGCTGGCCGACCAGCCGAACCTGGCACCTGGGCCAGGCCCCTTCCAAGGGGACGAGTTCCAGAGGATAGAGCCCTGGGGGCGGCTGCCAAGTCTCCTGGGGCGTGTGCTGGGCCCCCGTCAGAGGAGGAAGCAGCCTGGTAAACGGTGTGCCAGGCCTGAGATCTGGAGGCCTCCCACAGCCGGGTCCCTGTCCTGCCCAGGCCCCCCGAGGGAGGACGATGGTCGGGCAGTGGCGAGCGGGGTGGGGCTGGCGCCGAGCCTGCCCTTGGATGCCCCGGGGAAGGCCGCCGGGGGATGGGCTGCCCCTGGCCAGGTCTGAGGGACCGACCCAGCTCGGGGCTGTCGGGGGCAGAGAGAGAACGCCCCTCCGCACTTTCCCTTCAGGTTCTTAGGGCTGGCCAACTCCTTCCCAAGACAGCTTGTCTGTAGAAAATCAGACCCAGCTGAAAAACATGTGTCCATGGGGGAAACCCGGGAAACTGAGTCTCCCCACACAATAGCAGAGATTCTCATCTTGCATCCTCTCCTGAGCTAATGACAAAGGTGGATGTCCCGGGTGGGCCTGTGGAATGGGAGAGGGGAGGAAGTCTATTGTCATGCAGAGGAACATGGAAAGACTTGTCTGAAGCTTATCCCCTGCACTGGGGTCAGGTCGGGAAGGGACGGCACAGAGGTGAGCAGGAACCAACCGGCCTCTCTGTGGTGGGGCTGGCCCCGGGGCAGGCGTGGGGGTGATGGCTGGAAGTGGGATGGCGCGTGAGTTGGCACCAGCCAGCGGTGGAGGCAGAGACTCAGAGGTCAGGGATCTCTCTCTCTGTCTCTGTCTCTCTCTCTCTCCCTCAGGGAGCTGAGCAGAGTAAGGTGGCGCCCCCTGCCCACCTCGCCTACCTCTCCATGGGCCCTTCTTTCTCTGGCCGCTCCGGGAGCCCTGCGGGCTTGGGTTCAAGCCCCCACACACCGCACAGGCCAAGGGCGCATGCGCGACCGCCGGGGCCTAGGGCTGGCCTCGGGGGGCGGGGGGGTCCTCAGTGAAGGCCCCGCCCTCCCTCCAGGCTCTGACCCAGCTGCAGCTCTTCCATCGCCGCCCTTCTGGACTCGGCTTCAGCTGTCTCCCTCCCCTCCCCCACTCCCACTCAGCTTGCAGGCCGCTTCCCTGCCTTGAAAGCATTGCTCTGGCCCTGAGGGCCACAGACCTACTGGGCTTCAAGCTCAAGGCTCTGCCTGGGCCTGCTGCTTCGGCCAGGGGCTCATTTTTTCCTGGAAAGACAAAGCCATGGCCTCACCCCACGCCTGCACTTTGCCACGGCAGGCAGCCCAGATGTAGGAAAGGCTCTGTGGAGTCAGAAGTGCCGAGACAGGCAGATGGCACCAGAGGGTTTGGGGGCCAGGGCGCAAGTGGGCTAGCCCCTCCTCCCGGGAGTCGGGGAGGCCCGGCCTTCCTAGTGCCCAGGCCACGGCTCCGGGGAGAAACCCGCCATGGAGGGCACGCGGGATGCCCTCTGCCTGAGGTGGCAGGTGTCACGCCAGGGCCACTGCAAGCCTGGCTCGGCTTGCCTGCTTTCTCCAAAGGAGGCTGTCCGACCAGCCGAACCTGGCACCTGGGCCAGGCCCCTTCCAAGGGGACGAGTTCCAGAGGCTAGAGCCCTGGGGGCGGCTGCCAAGTCTCCTGGGGCGTGTGCTGGGCCCCCGTCAGAGGAGGAAGCAGCCTGGTAAACGGTGTGCCAGGCCTGAGATCTGGAGGCCTCCCACAGCCGGGTCCCTGTCCTGCCCAGGCCCCCCGAGGGAGGACGATGGTCGGGCAGTGGCGAGCGGGGTGGGGCTGGCGCCGAGCCTGCCCTTGGATGCCCCGGGGAAGGCCGCCGGGGGATGGGCTGCCCCTGGCCAGGTCTGAGGGACCGACCCAGCTCGGGGCTGTCGGGGGCAGAGAGAGAACGCCCCTCCGCACTTTCCCTTCAGGTTCTTAGGGCTGGCCAACTCCTTCCCAAGACAGCTTGTCTGTAGAAAATCAGACCCAGCTGAAAAACATGTGTCCATGGGGGAAACCCGGGAAACTGAGTCTCCCCACACAATAGCAGAGATTCTCATCTTGCATCCTCTCCTGAGCTAATGACAAAGGTGGATGTCCCGGGTGGGCCTGTGGAATGGGAGATGGGAGGAAGTCTATTGTCATGCAGAGGAACATGGAAAGACTTGTCTGAAGCTTATCCCCTGCACTGGGGTCAGGTCGGGAAGGGACGGCACAGAGGTGAGCAGGAACCAACCGGCCTCTCTGTGGTGGGGCTGGCCCCGGGGCAGGCGTGGGGGTGATGGCTGGAAGTGGGATGGCGCGTGAGTTGGCACCAGCCAGCGGTGGAGGCAGAGACTCAGAGGTCAGGGATCTCTCTCTCTGTCTCTGTCTCTCTCTCTCTCCCTCAGGGAGCTGAGGAGAGTAAGGTGGCGCCCCCTGCCCACCTCGCCTACCTCTCCATGGGCCCTTCTTTCTCTGGCCGCTCCGGGAGCCCTGCGGGCTTGGGTTCAAGCCCCCACACACCGCACAGGCCAAGGGCGCATGCGCGACCGCCGGGGCCTAGGGCTGGCCTCGGGGGGCGGGGGGGTCCTCAGTGAAGGCCCCGCCCTCCCTCCAGGCTCTGACCCAGCTGCAGCTCTTCCATCGCCGCCCTTCTGGACTCGGCTTCAGCTGTCTCCCTCCCCTCCCCCACTCCCACTCAGCTTGCAGGCCGCTTCCCTGCCTTGAAAGCATTGCTCTGGCCCTGAGGGCCACAGACCTACTGGGCTTCAAGCTCAAGGCTCTGCCTGGGCCTGCTGCTTCGGCCAGGGGCTCATTTTTTCCTGGAAAGACAAAGCCATGGCCTCACCCCACGCCTGCACTTTGCCACGGCAGGCAGCCCAGATGTAGGAAAGGCTCTGTGGAGTCAGAAGTGCCGAGACAGGCAGATGGCACCAGAGGGTTTGGGGGCCAGGGCGCAACTGGGCTAGCCCCTCCTCCCGGGAGTCGGGGAGGCCCGGCCTTCCTAGTGCCCAGGCCACGGCTCCGGGGAGAAACCCGCCATGGAGGGCACGCGGGAGGCCCTCTGCCTGAGGTGGCAGGTGTCACGCCAGGGCCACTGCAAGCCTGGCTCGGCTTGCCTGCTTTCTCCAAAGGAGGCTGGCCGACCAGCCGAACCTGGCACCTGGGCCAGGCCCCTTCCAAGGGGACGAGTTCCAGAGGATAGAGCCCTGGGGGCGGCTGCCAAGTCTCCTGGGGCGTGTGCTGGGCCCCCGTCAGAGGAGGAAGCAGCCTGGTAAACGGTGTGCCAGGCCTGAGATCTGGAGGCCTCCCACAGCCGGGTCCCTGTCCTGCCCAGGCCCCCCGAGGGAGGACGATGGTCGGGCAGTGGCGAGCGGGGTGGGGCTGGCGCCGAGCCTGCCCTTGGATGCCCCGGGGAAGGGCGCCGGGGGATGGGCTGCCCCTGGCCAGGTCTGAGGGACCGACCCAGCTCGGGGCTGTCGGGGGCAGAGAGAGAACCCCCCTCCGCCCTTTCCCTTCAGGTTCTTAGGGCTGGCCAAATCCTTCCCAAGACAGCTTGTCTGGAGAAAATCAGACCCAGCTGAAGAACATGTGTCCATGGGGGAAACCCGGGAAACTGAGTCTCCCCACACAATAGCAGAGATTCTCATCTTGCATCCTCTCCTGAGCTAATGACAAAGGTGGATGTCCCGGGTGGGTGGGCCTGTGGAATGGGAGAGGGGAGGAAGTCTATTGTCCTGCAGAGGGACATGGAAAGACTTGTCTGAAGCTTATCCCCTGCACTGGGGTCAGGTCGGGAAGGGACTGCACAGAGGTGAGCAGGAACCAACCGGCCTCTCTGTGGTGGGGCTGGCCCCGGGGCAGGCGTGGGGGTGATGGCTGGAAGTGGGATGGCGCGTGAGTTGGCACCAGCCAGCGGTGGAGGCAGAGACTCAGAGGTCAGGGATCTCTCTCTCTGTCTCTGTCTCTCTCTCTCTCCCTCAGGGAGCTGAGGAGAGTAAGGTGGCGCCCCCTGCCAACCTCGCCTACCTCTCCATGGGCCCTTCTTTCTCTGGCCGCTCCGGGAGCCCTGCGGGCTTGGGTTCAAGCCCCCACACACCGCACAGGCCAAGGGCGCATGCGCGACCGCCGGGGCCTAGGGCTGGCCTCGGGGTGGGGGGGGGATCCTCAGTGAAGGCCCCGCCCTCCCTCCAGGCTCTGACCCAGCTGCAGCTCTTCCATCGCCGCCCTTCTGGACTCGGCTTCAGCTGTCTCCCTCCCCTCCCCCACTCCCACTCAGCTTGCAGGCCGCTTCCCTGCCTTGAAAGCATGGCTCTGGCCCTGAGGGCCACAGACCTACTGGGCTTCAAGCTCAAGGCTCTGCCTGGGCCTGCTGCTTCGGCCAGGGGCTCATTTTTTTCCTGGAAAGACAAAGCCATGGCCTCACCCCACGCCTGCACTTTGCCACGGCAGGCAGCCCAGATGTAGGAAAGGCTCTGTGGAGTCAGAAGTGCCGAGACAGTCAGATGGCACCAGAGGGTTTGGGGGCCAGGGCGCAACTGGGCTAGCCCCCTCCTCCCGGGAGTCGGGGAGGCCCGGCCTTCCTAGTGCCCAGGCCACGGCTCCGGGGAGAAACCCGCCATGGAGGGCACGCGGGAGGCCCTCTGCCTGAGGTGGCAGGTGTCACGCCAGGGCCACTGCAAGCCTGGCTCGGCTTGCCTGCTTTCTCCAAAGGAGGCTGGCCGACCAGCCGAACCTGGCACCTGGGCCAGGCCCCTTCCAAGGGGACGAGTTCCAGAGGATAGAGCCCTGGGGGCGGCTGCCAAGTCTCCTGGGGCGTGTGCTGGGCCCCCGTCAGAGGAGGAAGCAGCCTGGTAAACGGTGTGCCAGGCCTGAGATCTGGAGGCCTCCCACAGCCGGGTCCCTGTCCTGCCCAGGCCCCCCGAGGGAGGACGATGGTCGGGCAGTGGCGAGCGGGGTGGGGCTGGCGCCGAGCCTGCCCTTGGATGCCCCGGGGAAGGCCGCCGGGGGATGGGCTGCCCCTGGCCAGGTCTGAGGGACCGACCCAGCTCGGGGCTGTCGGGGGCAGAGAGAGAACGCCCCCTCCGCACTTTCCCTTCAGGTTCTTAGGGCTGGCCAACTCCTTCCCAAGACAGCTTGTCTGTAGAAAATCAGACCCAGCTGAAAAACATGTGTCCATGGGGGAAACCCGGGAAACTGAGTCTCCCCACACAATAGCAGAGATTCTCATCTTGCATCCTCTCCTGAGCTAATGACAAAGGTGGATGTCCCCGGTGGGCCTGTGAATGGGAGAGGGGAGGAAGTCTATTGTCATGCAGAGGAACATGGAAAGACTTGTCTGAAGCTTATCCCCTGCAACTGGGGTCAGGTCGGGAAGGGACGGCACAGAGGTGAGCAGGAACCAACCGGCCTCTCTGTGGTGGGGCTGGCCCCGGGGCAGGCGTGGGGGTGATGGCTGGAAGTGGGATGGCGCGTGAGTTGGCACCAGCCAGCGGTGGAGGCAGAGACTCAGAGGTCAGGATCTCTCTCTCTGTCTCTGTCTCTCTCTCTCTCCCTCAGGGAGCTGAGCAGAGTAAGGTGGCGCCCCCTGCCCACCTCGCCTACCTCTCCATGGGCCCTTCTTCTCTGGCCGCTCCGGGAGCCCTGCGGGCTTGGGTTCAAGCCCCCACACACCGCACAGGCCAAGGGCGCATGCGCGACCGCCGGGGCCTAGGGCTGGCCTCGGGGGCGGGGGGGTCCTCAGTGAAGGCCCCGCCCTCCCTCCAGGCTCTGACCCAGCTGCAGCTCTTCCATCGCCGCCCTTCTGGACTCGGCTTCAGCTGTCTCCCTCCCCTCCCCCACTCCCACTCAGCTTGCAGGCCGCTTCCCTGCCTTGAAAGCATGGCTCTGGCCCTGAGGGCCACAGACCTACTGGGCATCAAGCTCAAGGCTCTGCCTGGGCCTGCTGCTTCGGCCAGGGGCTCATTTTTTCCTGGAAAGACAAAGCCATGGCCTCACCCCACGGCCTGCACTTTGCCACGGCAGGCAGCCCAGATGTAGGAAAGGCTCTGTGGAGTCAGAAGTGCCGAGACAGTCAGATGGCACCAGAGGGTTTGGGGGCCAGGGCGCAAGTGGGCTAGCCCCTCCTCCCGGGAGTCGGGGAGGCCCGGCCTTCCTAGTGCCCAGGCCACGGCTCCGGGGAGAAACCCGCCATGGAGGGCACGCGGGAGGCCCTCTGCCTGAGGTGGCAGGTGTCACGCCAGGGCCACTGCAAGCCTGGCTCGGCTTGCCTGCTTTCTCCAAAGGAGGCTGGCCGACCAGCCGAACCTGGCACCTGGGCCAGGCCCCTTCCAAGGGGACGAGTTCCAGAGGATAGAGCCCTGGGGGCGGCTGCCAAGTCTCCTGGGGCGTGTGCTGGGCCCCCGTCAGAGGAGGAAGCAGCCTGGTAAACGGTGTGCCAGGCCTGAGATCTGGAGGCCTCCCACAGCCGGGTCCCTGTCCTGCCCAGGCCCCCCGAGGGAGGACGATGGTCGGCGCAGTGGCGAGCGGGGTGGGGCTGGCGCCGAGCCTGCCCTTGGATGCCCCGGGGAAGGCCGCCGGGGGATGGGCTGCCCCTGGCCAGGTCTGAGGGACCGACCCAGCTCGGGGCTGTCGGGGGCAGAGAGAGAACGCCCCTCCGCACTTTCCCTTCAGGTTCTTGGGCTGGCCAACTCCTTCCCAAGACAGCTTGTCTGTAGAAAATCAGACCCAGCTGAAAAACATGTGTCCATGGGGGAAACCCGGGAAACTGAGTCTCCCACACAATAGCAGAGATTCTCATCTTGCATCCTCTCCTGAGCTAATGACAAAGGTGGATGTCCCGGGTGGGCCTGTGGAATGGGAGAGGGGAGGAAGTCTATTGTCATGCAGAGGAACATGAAAGACTTGTCTGAAGCTTATCCCCTGCACTGGGGTCAGGTCGGGAAGGGACGGCACAGAGGTGAGCAGAAGCAACCGGCCTCTCTGTGGTGGGGCTGGCCCCGGGGCAGGCGTGGGGGTGATGGCTGGAAGTGGGATGGCGCGTGAGTTGGCACCAGCCAGCGGTGGAGGCAGAGACTCAGAGGTCAGGGATCTCTCTCTCTGTCTCTGTCTCTCTCTCTCTCCCTCAGGGAGCTGAGCAGAGTAAGGTGGCGCCCCCTGCCCACCTCGCCTACCTCTCCATGGGCCCTTCTTTCTCTGGCCGCTCCGGAGCCCTGCGGGCTTGGGTTCAAGCCCCCACACACCGCACAGGCCAAGGGCGCATGCGCGACCGCCGGGGCCTAGGGCTGGCCTCGGGGGGCGGGGGGGTCCTCAGTGAAGGCCCCGCCCTCCCTCCAGGCTCTGACCCAGCTGCAGCTCTTCCATCGCCGCCCTTCTGGACTCGGCTTCAGCTGTCTCCCTCCCCTCCCCCACTCCCACTCAGCTTGCAGGCCGCTTCCCTGCCTTGAAAGCATTGCTCTGGCCCTGAGGGCCACAGACCTACTGGGCTTCAAGCTCAAGGCTCTGCCTGGGCCTGCTGCTTCGGCCAGGGGCTCATTTTTTCCTGGAAAGACAAAGCCATGGCCTCACCCCCACGCCTGCACTTTGCCACGGCAGGCAGCCCAGATGTAGGAAAGGCTCTGTGGAGTCAGAAGTGCCGAGACAGGCAGATGGCACCAGAGGGTTTGGGGGCCAGGGCGCAACTGGGCTAGCCCCTCCTCCCGGGAGTCGGGGAGGCCCGGCCTTCCTAGTGCCCAGGCCACGGCTCCGGGGAGAAACCCGCCATGGAGGGCACGCGGGAGGCCCTCTGCCTGAGGTGGCAGGTGTCACGCCAGGGCCACTGCAAGCCTGGCTCGGCTTGCCTGCTTTCTCCAAAGGAGGCTGGCCGACCAGCCGAACCTGGCACCTGGGCCAGGCCCCTTCCAAGGGGACGAGTTCCAGAGGATAGAGCCCTGGGGGCGGCTGCCAAGTCTCCTGGGGCGTGTGCTGGGCCCCCGTCAGAGGAGGAAGCAGCCTGGTAAACGGTGTGCCAGGCCTGAGATCTGGAGGCCTCCCACAGCCGGGTCCCTGTCCTGCCCAGGCCCCCCGAGGGAGGACGATGGTCGGGCAGTGGCGAGCGGGGTGGGGCTGGCGCCGAGCCTGCCCTTGGATGCCCCGGGGAAGGGCGCCGGGGATGGGCTGCCCCTGGCCAGGTCTGAGGGACCGACCCAGCTCGGGGCTGTCGGGGGCAGAGAGAGAACCCCCCTCCGCCCTTTCCTTCAGGTTCTTAGGGCTGGCCAAATCCTTCCCAAGACAGCTTGTCTGGAGAAAATCAGACCCAGCTGAAGAACATGTGTCCATGGGGGAAACCCGGGAAACTGAGTCTCCCCACACAATAGCAGAGATTCTCATCTTGCATCCTCTCCTGAGCTAATGACAAAGGTGGATGTCCCCGGGTGGGTGGGCCTGTGGAATGGGAGAGGGGAGGAAGTCTATTGTCCTGCAGAGGGACATGGAAAGACTTGTCTGAAGCTTATCCCCTGCACTGGGGTCAGGTCGGGAAGGGACTGCACAGAGGTGAGCAGGAACCAACCGGCCTCTTTGTGGTGGGGCTGGCCCCGGGGCAGGCGTGGGGGTGATGGCTGGAAGTGGGATGGCGCGTGAGTTGGCACCAGCCAGCGGTGGAGGCAGAGACTCAGAGGTCAGGGATCTCTCTCTCTGTCTCTGTCTCTCTCTCTCTCCCTCAGGGAGCTGAGGAGAGTAAGGTGGCGCCCCCTGCCCACCTCGCCTACCTCTCCATGGGCCCTTCTTTCTCTGGCCGCTCCGGGAGCCCTGCGGGCTTGGGTTCAAGCCCCACACACCGCACAGGCCAAGGGCGCATGCGCCGGGGCCTAGGGCTGGCCTCGGGGGGCGGGGGGGTCCTCAGTGAAGGCCCCGCCCTCCCTCCAGGCTCTGACCCAGCTGCAGCACTTCCATCGCCGCCCTTCTGGACTCGGCTTCAGCTGTCTCCCTCCCCTCCCCCACTCCCACTCAGCTTGCAGGCCGCTTCCTGCCTTGAAAGCATTGCTCTGGCCCTGAGGGCCACAGACCTACTGGGCTTCAAGCTCAAGGCTCTGCCTGGGCCTGCTGCTTCGGCCAGGGGCTCATTTTTTCCTGGAAAGACAAAGCCATGGCCTTCACCCCACGCCTGCACTTTGCCACGGCAGGCAGCCCAGATGTAGGAAAGGCTCTGTGGAGTCAGAAGTGCCGAGACAGGCAGATGGCACCAGAGGGTTTGGGGGCCAGGGCGCAAGTGGGCTAGCCCCTCCTCCCGGGAGTCGGGGAGGCCCGGCCTTCCTAGTGCCCAGGCCACGGCTCCGGGAGAAACCCGCCATGGAGGGCACGCGGGAGGCCCTCTGCCTGAGGTGGCAGGTGTCACGCCAGGGCCACTGCAAGCCTGGCTCGGCTTGCCTGCTTTCTCCAAAGGAGGCTGGCCGACCAGCCGAACCTGGCACCTGGGCCAGGCCCCTTCCAAGGGGACGAGTTCCAGAGGATAGAGCCCTGGGGGCGGCTGCCAAGTCTCCTGGGGCGTGTGCTGGGCCCCCGTCAGAGGAGGAAGCAGCCTGGTAAACGGTGTGCCAGGCCTGAGATCTGGAGGCCTCCCACAGCCGGGTCCCTGTCCTGCCCAGGCCCCCCAAGGGAGGACGATGGTCGGGCAGTGGCGAGCGGGGTGGGGCTGGCGCCGAGCCTGCCCTTGGATGCCCCGGGGAAGGGCGCCGGGGGATGGGCTGCCCCTGGCCAGGTCTGAGGGACCGACCAGCTCGGGGCTGTCGGGGGCAGAGAGAGAACCCCCCTCCGCCCTTTCCCTTCAGGTTCTTAGGGCTGGCCAAATCCTTCCCAAGACAGCTTGTCTGGAGAAAATCAGACCCAGCTGAAGAACATGTGTCCATGGGGGAAACCCGGGAAACTGAGTCTCCCCACACAATAGCAGAGATTCTCATCTTGCATCCTCTCCTGAGCTAATGACAAAGGTGGATGTCCCGGGTGGGTGGGCCTGTGGAATGGGAGAGGGGAGGAAGTCTATTGTCCTGCAGAGGGACATGGAAAGACTTGTCTGAAGCTTATCCCCTGCACTGGGGTCAGGTCGGGAAGGGACTGCACAGAGGTGAGCAGGAACCAACCGGCCTCTCTGTGGTGGGGCTGGCCCGGGGCAGGCGTGGGGGTGATGGCTGGAAGTGGGATGGCGCGTGAGTTGGCACCAGCCAGCGGTGGAGGCAGAGACTCAGAGGTCAGGGATCTCTCTCTCTGTCTCTGTCTCTCTCTCTCTCCCTCAGGGAGCTGAGCAGAGTAAGGTGGCGCCCCCTGCCCACCTCGCCTACCTCTCCATGGGCCCTTCTTTCTCTGGCCGCTCCGGGAGCCCTGCGGGCTTGGGTTCAAGCCCCCACACACCGCACAGGCCAAGGGCGCATGCGCGACCGCCGGGGCCTAGGGCTGGCCTCGGGGGGCGGGGGGGTCCTCAGTGAAGGCCCCGCCCTCCCTCCAGGCTCTGACCCAGCTGCAGCTCTTCCATCGCCGCCCTTCTGGACTCGGCTTCAGCTGTCTCCCTCCCCTCCCCCACTCCCACTCAGCTTGCAGGCCGCTTCCCTGCCTTGAAAGCATTGCTCTGGCCCTGAGGGCCACAGACCTACTGGGCTTCAAGCTCAAGGCTCTGCCTGGGCCTGCTGCTTCGGCCAGGGGCTCATTTTTTCCTGGAAAGACAAAGCCATGGCCTCACCCCACGCCTGCACTTTGCCACGGCAGGCAGCCCAGATGTAGGAAAGGCTCTGTGGAGTCAGAAGTGCGAGACAGGCAGATGGCACCAGAGGGTTTGGGGGCCAGGGCGCAACTGGCTAGCCCCTCCTCCAGGGAGTCGGGGAGGCCCGGCCTTCCTAGTGCCCAGGCCACGGCTCCGGGGAGAAACCCGCCATGGAGGGCACGCGGGAGGCCCTCTGCCTGAGGTGGCAGGTGTCACGCCAGGGCCACTGCAAGCCTGGCTCGGCTTGCCTGCTTTCTCCAAAGGAGGCTGGCCGACCAGCCGAACCTGGCACCTGGGCCAGGCCCCTTCCAAGGGGACGAGTTCCAGAGGATAGAGCCCTGGGGGCGGCTGCCAAGTCTCCTGGGGCGTGTGCTGGGCCCCCGTCAGAGGAGGAAGCAGCCTGGTAAACGGTGTGCCAGGCCTGAGATCTGGAGGCCTCCCACAGCCGGGTCCCTGTCCTGCCCAGGCCCCCCGAGGAGGACGATGGTCGGGCAGTGGCGAGCGGGGTGGGGCTGGCGCCGAGCCTGCCCTTGGATGCCCCGGGGAAGGGCGCCGGGGGATGGGCTGCCCCTGGCCAGGTCTGAGGGACCGACCCAGCTCGGGGCTGTCGGGGGCAGAGAGAGAACCCCCCTCCGCCCTTTCCCTTCAGGTTCTTAGGGCTGGCCAAATCCTTCCCAAGACAGCTTGTCTGGAGAAAATCAGACCCAGCTGAAGAACATGTGTCCATGGGGGAAACCCGGGAAACTGAGTCTCCCCACACAATAGCAGAGATTCTCATCTTGCATCCTCTCCTGAGCTAATGACAAAGGTGGATGTCCCGGGTGGGTGGGCCTGTGGAATGGGAGAGGGGAGGAAGTCTATTGTCCTGCAGAGGGACATGGAAAGACTTGTCTGAAGCTTATCCCCTGCACTGGGGTCAGGTCGGGAAGGGACTGCACAGAGGTGAGCAGGAACCAACCGGCCTCTCTGTGGTGGGGCTGGCCCCGGGGCAGGCGTGGGGGTGATGGCTGGAAGTGGATGGCGCGTGAGTTGGCACCAGCCAGCGGTGGAGGCAGAGACTCAGAGGTCAGGGATCTCTCTCTCTGTCTCTGTCTCTCTCTCTCTCCCTCAGGGAGCTGAGGAGAGTAAGGTGGCGCCCCCTGCCCACCTCGCCTACCTCTCCATGGGCCCTTCTTTCTCTGGCCGCTCCGGGAGCCCTGCGGGCTTGGGTTCAAGCCCCCACACACCGCACAGGCCAAGGGCGCATGCGCCGGGGCCTAGGGCTGGCCTCGGGGGGCGGGGGGGTCCTCAGTGAAGGCCCCGCCCTCCCTCCAGGCTCTGACCCAGCTGCAGCTCTTCCATCGCCGCCCTTCTGGACTCGGCTTCAGCTGTCTCCCTCCCCTCCCCCACTCCCACTCAGCTTGCAGGCCGCTTCCCTGCCTTGAAAGCATTGCTCTGGCCCTGAGGGCCACAGACCTACTGGGCTTCAAGCTCAAGGCTCTGCCTGGGCCTGCTGCTTCGGGCCAGGGGCTCATTTTTTCCTGGAAAGACAAAGCCATGGCCTCACCCCACGCCTGCACTTTGCCACGGCAGGCAGCCCAGATGTAGGAAAGGCTCTGTGGAGTCAGAAGTGCCGAGACAGGCAGATGGCACCAGAGGGTTTGGGGGCCAGGGCGCAAGTGGGCTAGCCCTCCTCCCGGGAGTCGGGGAGGCCCGGCCTTCCTAGTGCCCAGGCCATGGCTCCGGGGAGAAACCCGCCATGGAGGGCACGCGGGAGGCCCTCTGCCTGAGGTGGCAGGTGTCACGCCAGGGCCACTGCAAGCCTGGCTCGGCTTGCCTGCTTTCTCCAAAGGAGGCTGGCCGACCAGCCGAACCTGGCACCTGGGCCAGGCCCCTTCCAAGGGGACGAGTTCCAGAGGATAGAGCCCTGGGGGCGGCTGCCAAGTCTCCTGGGGCGTGTGCTGGGCCCCCGTCAGAGGAGGAAGCAGCCTGGTAAACGGTGTGCCAGGCCTGAGATCTGGAGGCCTCCCACAGCCGGGTCCCTGTCCTGCCCAGGCCCCCCCGAGGGAGGACGATGGTCGGGCAGTGGCGAGCGGGGTGGGGCTGGCGCCGAGCCTGCCCTTGGATGCCCCGGGGAAGGGCGCCGGGGGATGGGCTGCCCCTGGCCAGGTCTGAGGGACCGACCCAGCTCGGGGCTGTCGGGGGCAGAGAGAGAACCCCCCTCCGCCCTTTCCCTTCAGGTTCTTAGGGCTGGCCAAATCCTTCCCAAGACAGCTTGTCTGGAGAAAATCAGACCCAGCTGAAGAACATGTGTCCATGGGGGAAACCCGGGAAACTGAGTCTCCCCACACAATAGCAGAGATTCTCATCTTGCATCCTCTCCTGAGCTAATGACAAAGGTGGATGTCCCGGGTGGGTGGGCCTGTGGAATGGGAGAGGGGAGGAAGTCTATTGTCCTGCAGAGGGACATGGAAAGACTTGTCTGAAGCTTATCCCCTGCACTGGGTCAGGTCGGGAAGGGACTGCACAGAGGTGAGCAGGAACCAACCGGCCTCTCTGTGGTGGGGCTGGCCCCGGGGCAGGCGTGGGGGTGATGGCTGGAAGTGGGATGGCGCGTGAGTTGGCACCAGCCAGCGGTGGAGGCAGAGACTCAGAGGTCAGGGATCTCTCTCTCTGTCTCTGTCTCTCTCTCTCTCCCTCAGGGAGCTGAGGAGAGTAAGGTGGCGCCCCCTGCCCACCTCGCCTACCTCTCCATGGGCCCTTCTTTCTCTGGCCGCTCCGGGAGCCCTGCGGGCTTGGGTTCAAGCCCCCACACACCGCACAGGCCAAGGGCGCATGCGCCGGGGCCTAGGGCTGGCCTCGGGGGCGGGGGGGTCCTCAGTGAAGGCCCCGCCCTCCCTCCAGGCTCTGACCCAGCTGCAGCTCTTCCATCGCCGCCCTTCTGGACTCGGCTTCAGCTGTCTCCCTCCCCTCCCCCACTCCACTCAGCTTGCAGGCCGCTTCCCTGCCTTGAAAGCATTGCTCTGGCCCTGAGGGCCACAGACCTACTGGGCTTCAAGCTCAAGGCTCTGCCTGGGCCTGCTGCTTCGGCCAGGGGCTCATTTTTTCCTGGAAAGACAAAGCCATGGCCTCACCCCACGCCTGCACTTTGCCACGGCAGGCAGCCCAGATGTAGGAAAGGCTCTGTGGAGTCAGAAGTGCCGAGACAGGCAGATGGCACCAGAGGGTTTGGGGGCCAGGGCGCAAGTGGGCTAGCCCCTCCTCCCGGGAGTCGGGGAGGCCCGGCCTTCCTAGTGCCCAGGCCACGGCTCCGGGGAGAAACCCGCCATGGAGGGCACGCGGGAGGCCCTCTGCCTGAGGTGGCAGGTGTCACGCCAGGGCCACTGCAAGCCTGGCTCGGCTTGCCTGCTTTCTCCAAAGGAGGCTGGCCGACCAGCCGAACCTGGCACCTGGGCCAGGCCCCTTCCAAGGGGACGAGTTCCAGAGGATAGAGCCCTGGGGGCGGCTGCCAAGTCTCCTGGGGCGTGTGCTGGGCCCCCGTCAGAGGAGGAAGCAGCCTGGTAAACGGTGTGCCAGGCCTGAGATCTGGAGGCCTCCCACAGCCGGGTCCCTGTCCTGCCCAGGCCCCCCAAGGGAGGACGATGGTCGGGCAGTGGCGATCGGGGTGGGGCTGGCGCCGAGCCTGCCCTTGGATGCCCCGGGGAAGGGCGCCGGGGGATGGGCTGCCCCTGGCCAGGTCTGAGGGACCGACCCAGCTCGGGGCTGTCGGGGGCAGAGAGAGAACCCCCCTCCGCCCTTTCCCTTCAGGTTCTTAGGGCTGGCCAAATCCTTCCCAAGACAGCTTGTCTGGAGAAAATCAGACCCAGCTGAAGAACATGTGTCC